>NC_133472.1:10310097-10610097 GCF_025370935.1 Choristoneura fumiferana
GTACATTACTGCAGAGGCCATGAAGTAAGGGATTGATGGACGAGTTCGGGGTAGACGGCCGAGTCGTAGAAGAGGCTGGATAAAACGAGTCCAGCAATCCCTGTTCTGGCCGAGGTTTGTATAGTGCTTTTCTCAAACAATGTGAGGAAATATTTCATCCATCCGTCCGTCCGTCCGTCCGTCCGTCCGTCCATCCATCCATCCGTCCATTCCGTTCCATCCGTCCGTCCATCCATCCATCCATCCGTCCATCCATCCGTCCATCCATCCATCCGTCCGTCCATCCATACGCCTCCGTCCATCCATCCATCCGTCCGTCCATCTATCCGTCCGTCCATCCATCCGTCCGTCCATCCATCCGTCCGTCCGTCCATCCATCCGTCCATCCATCCGTCCATCCGTCCATCCGTCCATCCATCCATCCGTCCATCCATCCGTCCGTCCGTCCGTCCGTCCGTCCGTCCATCCGTCCGTCCGTCCGTCCATCCATTCATCCATCCGTCCATCCATTCATCCGTCCATCCGTCCGTCCATCCATCCATCTATCCACCATCCATCCATCCATCCGTCCGTCCGTCCATCCATCCATCCGTCCATCCATCCATCCATCCATCCGTCCGTCCATCCATCTGTCCGTCCGTCCGTCCATCCATCCATCCATCCATACATCCATATATATCACATCGCATCGCATCGCATCGCAGTATCGCAAATGATTACAGAGTAGTGGTGGTTGGCTGTTCTTAATTTTTCCTTTGTCAGTTTAATGTTAGGAAGCAAATTTTAAAAAGTTAGAGCAGCGGACAATAATGGACTTTCATACATACTTCATGGCCTAGGCCAAGAAGTTATATAGGGAGGTGGTAGGGAGCCATAAATGAGAAACTTCATGTCTCCATTTCGTGACATTAACACATACATTTCCGAGCATGTTTGAGAAAAAGTAGAAAAGTAGATTATGAACCGATTTAATAATAAAAATTGCCGTTTCTATTTTGTTTAAGTATTAAATTTCCCGTTGATTTCCTGTATAAAATAATTTTAGGTACGAGTTAAGTTCACAAAATTAATGTTAATGCACACAATATTTGCGATACTTGTCATCACTGACGTCACATAAAAAATTTGGGCGATCCGATGGGAATCGGGCCGCGTAGAAGTATGTATGAAAAATAGTTTACGTCCTATTCTCAGACCTACCGAATATACACAAAAAAAACATATAAATTGCTCAAGCAGTTTCGGAGGAGTTTGGTCACAAACATTAAGATCCGAAAATGTTATATATTAAAAAAAGAAGAGATAGATAGATTAGAGTCGTGTTGATTGATGAATGAATTTTAAATAACATCCGTCGGGCCCGGGGCCACCAGTCAGAAGGCACAAAAAAGTCTTACGCGCAGATAAACAGCATAAATACATCATACGTTTTTATCATATACACATCAACTGTGACAATTAGACTGTGACCATTTACGTACTGTACATGTACATATTTTGCATAGTGTTGTTTAGTTCTCCTTCGAGCCTTTTAAAGTCTTTGATATTCAATACAGCGCTGAACCCACTTTTACGACGTAGTCATGCCATTTAACTTGAAATATCACCTTACCATTAAGTGAGCAACACAAATACACAATATAGTATTGTCACTTCATTTACAACTACATCCAGCCTCAATCGTAGCTGTAGCTGTGCCATGTGATAAATATAATAATAATGAGCAGCACACATGTGCGCTGTCGTCATAATGCGATACAAATTGAATGTCGAATAATGTTTTCGCACGCGTATACTGTCAGGTAAGGCTGTTGAATTGGAATTACAGGATTTTACTAAATTCCCAACTAAGTGTACCGCGTCTAACCCAACCATCTTGTTTTCTGCGGAAGTTCGAACTTGGGACTAGCTTCATGGTCAGTCCGAAAGTTTAAAAAAGTGTTCCCCCCCCCCTAACATTTGAACGCACCTCTAAACTCAACTTAATCAGTTGAGCAGTTTTTAAGTTTTTGTAAAAAAATGATTTAACGCAAGGCCGGGAACTACGGAACCCTACACTGAGCATGGCCCGACATGCTCTTGACCGGTTTTTTTAGTATATCAGCCTTTCGTGGCTCTATGGGCTGGTGTGGGGGCCCTTATGGCAAAGATTGGGCATTGTATTGATGTTGTGTGGTATTGTAGCTACAGCGGCTATGTGATTGCCAAACAAGTTAACAAACTTATTATGATTAGGATAAATATAGCTGTTGGAACTTTTATTGGTTACATTAGATATTCTTTGCTATGGGATGTAGACCGTGTTTAATTTATTGATCCTTTAATGAGCTCATAATATTTCGACACAGTTTGCGACTAATAAATGTAATGTTATGAACCGTCAATCTTTAAAAACTATTTTTGTTCACTATTCTTTCTCAGTAACAACAGTTCTTTATACTTACTATGTTTTGATTTAAACTGACGTACTTTCAATGAAAAGTTTTTACTGCACGGCTTAAATTAGATACCTACGAATGTATTAAACCGTGGACGCAGGAGTCCGACTCGCAATAGGTAATTTTTTGTAATAAACATGATGTTGTGTCAATAAATTATGTCTTAGAAAGCTTTGTATTAGTAAGGTAAACGTCCGAATGCTCGACACGCTAATGCCCAATAGACGACACCCCGCTGTCATCTCTATTGCCAATGACATAAGATTTAAGATGCCAACTATTGGGACCGTGACGAGCACTCGTACGTTTACCTTGATACAAATAAGCATTATAAACTATAAATACTCAAAAGTGGGCATTCACGGAAATAAACAAAAATATTGACTTTTCCTTCACACGGCGTATTGTTTAGAGGCAGACGAAGCACGTTTCGAGAATGCGCAGCTACAGCGCCGAATATTTTCAAAAAACTAGCACGTAAGTAAATGCCATTTAACTGCGTGTCGTCTACCTAAAAAATACATCATCACCGTCATCATCCCAGCCTATATACGTCCCACTCTCACTGGCACACGCCTCCTAACAGAATGAGAGGACTTGGCCCGTAGGACCCACGATCCTCTGCTTGAGAGAGGTCAAACACTCGACCTCGACCACCACGGCTTCAAAAGTTCTACGTGTGCTAAACCCTTAGGGCCCTAGCCCACGGTGACTTTTCTACTAACGCGCGTTAGTCGCATTGGCAACGCGCTACAGAAGCGATGACAACGCGCTTCTAACGCGCTACAGCATCGCGACTGTATCAAAGCAAACGCGCGACGGTTTCGGACGACATCGCGGAGAGAACGGAGGGAGGAGAAGGGATAGGGTGAAGCGCGGCAGTAGCGCATTTGCATCACAACTGAATTATGGTTATGTGGGCGAGGGTACACAGCTAGCGACCGTATCGCGACTGTATCTATGCGAACGCGCGACAGCATCGCTACTGCATCGCTACAAAAAGTCACCGTGAGCGAGCGGCCTTATACCTACTAAAGATAGATCACTGTGTTTTATCCCGTAGTTTAATATAGACACGTCTCACGCGAAGTATGTCTTGTATGATAAACATGCCAGGCGCAGCTGCAGGCACAGAGAGTAGCCAGTCTCACGGTGCGGTGGGCGCAGTCCGCAAGCATCTGAGGAATCGATTAAATTGTCCGATTGATTAATTACAAGCGAGGGATAAAAAGACTCGCTTTAATACTATGATACGTCGCAATGCGATAACTTTACATACTTGTTAAATTAGCATAGTTCAGACGGGAAAGCGACAAATAAATTCTTTGCAAACGAATTCACGAGAACCGGTAGAAAGTTATTATAATTTCAATGTGCGTCAAATTTCTTAAATGCCTAGAACTAAGAATGCTAGGTAATGCAATTTACGAAGGGCTAATTTTGAATACATAATGACTTACTACATTAGATAGGAGCGAGAGGGAACAGGTGATTGCGTGTCCACTTACTCGGATAACCCGGTTCAGGTTAATTGCCATAACAATTTAATGTTCCGTACTACCTGAGTTTCCTGTAAAACTAATCATAGAGAAAGCATTTTCACCAGTGTAGGTACTGTTCCTCGTAGTCAAATTGGGTTTCTATTATGACAAAAGCAAAACTCGTTACAATAAAGCGTGACATTGCGGCGGTAAATGTAGTTAATTTGCTAATGCGTCTATTAATTTATCGATCCCTATTGACGGCCGAAAACTGTATACGCGCTGCCGGCGGGTAGGTAAATCTGCTTGGCTCGTTTAATACGACTTGCCAGTCAAGTTTCAATTCAATGTTATTTCGGGGGTTATACTAAAGGATGTTAAACACCTTAGCACTTAGCACAGTAGATAGTTTAATTTTGTTAGTGCTCTTTTTGTCTCATATTGGCTCTGTGCACGAAATCAGCGCCACCTAGCGTCCGCAACTTTTTTGGCTCTGATGCTCTGACGTTTTGAAATTACATCGCGACAACAATGAAACCTATAACGTATCAATTTATAATACAAAATTACTGTGATACCGTGATTTGGGTGGACAAAAGGTTGTGAATTCATTTTTGGTCATTAAAATTAAATGAGGTTAGTAAAATTTATTCAAAAAGTGTGTTTTATTTTCGTTATGTCAGGGTTTGTTTACTTTATGTTTTGTTGTACTTTTACTGTAAAACGAAAAGATAAAGCTATCTTATTGGTTTCTTTGAATAATAGTCAAATTATATAATTGTTCTTATATCGCTAGTAATAAATTAAATATCGTTTTCAGATCAAAATGAGTTGATACTCAAAATGATTTTTGACGACCGGTTTTGTGAGTATCACTATCACTCAATATAATATTTCAACCACAAACCGTTTCATAAGGAAAATTGTTGCTGTACCTGTCCGAGATGTAGAGGAATTAAGAACAAAACAGGGTCAGTGTTCAAGCTCGCGACATAACACAAACATCTATTACTAAAATTAGGTAGTAGTCTATACAAATTGCTTTGTTGATGACAGAGCCTAGATTATTTCTTCTTTTGGCCACTATATATCAGTTCTATCAGACCACATTTTTATTTTTTATTATTTTTTTATGGAATAATAGAGAAAAACTAAAAAAAATGCAACTTTGCCAGCTCAGCACATATAAATGCTCATATTCGTTTCTTTCGCTACATGCATTTTTCTCAATTAAGTGTTTTACCTATAGCTATTAATAGTGTTTTGTTTTTTTTATTGAGGTCAGTAAACGATTTAGTAGATTTGGTCGTTGTTCATAAGAGTAACGCGTTCAAAACATGACGTGAACTTGCAAGATTAGCTGTGAAAATCTTTGCAAAGAAAAGACCAGTGGTGGATTTATGTTTTTTAGGAGTGTAGGCCACTTTATATCCGCCGCCCTATGTAACTTTCTAAAATAATTTTCTCGTTGAAATCTGCCGCCCCTAGGCCGCTGTTGCCCCTAGGCCGCGGCCTATACGGCCTATTGACAAATCCAGAACTGGAAAAGACGTTCCTTCAAATTTACCCAACTGGCTGAATAATCCCAGGACGAAAAGCTAGTAACGAATATAATTTAACATGTTAAAATATTGTTCGATACGACATCACTTCGCAGCGAGAGAATATTATTTTATCATGAACAAGCATGTAGTACAAAAACGCGATAAGATAATAACAAACGAACAATTCAAAATGTTTTCCTACTGTAGTTCTATTCTAAATAACCCCCCTTCTTCGCAGTCGGGTAAAAATAAATACCTGTTTATGAAAACTTTGAATATTTTTAATACAAGCTTTTTTGCTAAAGTTCTGTACTTGCATTTTCATTCATCCAAACTAGGTAAGTAGTACGAGTACGTACATAAGTACCTACCTAATCTGTAACCGTTCGCAAGATTGACTTGGGTATTTAATAAATATCTGTTTGTTTATATCTATTTATGAGTTATGTTTATCCGTTACCTAGTAGGTAACCGTAACACAATCTTTGGGTCTAGATTAATTGGTGCACAATTCATCATCATCATCATCATCATCCCAGCCTATTTATGTCCCACTGCTGGGCACAGGCCTCCTCTCAGAGTGAGAGGGCTTGGGCCGTAATTCCCGGCAAACGAGCAGGCGGGTAACCTGCATGATGATAAGTGATCACCGCCGCCCATGGACACCTACATCATTCACAAGCAGAAAAAAAATGAGTTTATAATTATCCTGGAACCACCATTCTATCAGGACTATAACAGGATAGTAAGTTCTTATAACAACGGATAAAGGACGGAGTCTATAACTATAAGCGCCTTTTTAAGCGAATTTTTACTCGCTTCTTGAAATTAGCGTTTAGTATAATAAGTTGCATTTGAAAATAATTATTCATTTTAATAAGGCATACAATGAAAAGTTGTTTTTTTTACAATTAGCCTTACAAAGTTCATTACAAAACCGTTATAGACTTTTTGGTTTTAAAATGGTTTGCATTAGAACAACACCATCGCCATACTGTTAGGAATTAGGGTTCCACAATTATTTTAAAGATTCATAAATTCATATTTTAAACTGGAATCTTCAACATCACGTTCTTCTTCGTGCGCAGATTCCCCACTAATGCTCTCCTCGTGGATTAAAATCTAAACTAGTGTTGTTTTGTTCAGAACCTTACTTACTTATTACTTCCTTTGCCCGATATAAAGCTCCTGACAAGTTAATTAACTGTTGATGTTTTTCGAATTTTTCAACGGCTTCCATTTCTTCAAATCTAGTTTTGTAAAAGATTTGTATCCAAATTTCGTAACAGGAACAAATAGTAAGTCACAAAATTTAAAACCATGAGCCACGCGCGACTCATCTTAGCAAACTATAATAGTATTTCTGCGACCATTAAAATCAATTTTACACTTTTACTGGGCTTCACGAAGACAATTTTACCCCTTATAATCGTGTTAAGATTATAACAGCGTTCAACATCCACAATAGAACCAAGTATACTTACTCTGGGAAAAAGCCGTTATAGAACTTATTTACTTATTATTGATCCACATTGTGAACTTATAAACCCTTATAAGCTCAAGTAATAAGTGCAAATAGTATTCAGTACATTTAGTTCTAATTTATACTCTTATAGGCATACTTTGCTTATAATGGATTTATAATTATTCTTGTTGTAGGCAATTATAACTATAGTTTACCAGAGCGAGTATTCTCAAGCGTGTTTAAACCTTTGCAATACTTTTATAGGACATCTCAGCTTATACGGTGCTGTTAATTTAGATCTATAAGCGGTAATAAGTTAACGTATAAGGACGTATGTACTACAAGAATATCTAGACTCCGTGCATGCTATAATAAGCGAAGCAGCAAATTCTAGAACCACTAAGAGACCGTTATTAGTGCTGCAGGGCGCAGGCCTATAAAGTGTGCACCATAGGATAATTTTGTTGCTTGTTAGGACTGCGGGTGCGTTGCTGGCCTAAAAGGGGGGGGGGCTCCTATTTATTATTTAAATGTTTAAAATTTTTATCCCGATACCAAACGCGGCACGAAGCGAGGGCGTGAAGTTAGCAACAGTCTGCCGCACCGCACCCTTCAATTACTCGCCCCACTGGTTCGTAGAATTTCACCAAAACAGACAGTCAAATAACTTTTTTACACTACCTATATCTTTTACTAGCTTACATCCGCGGTTTCGCTCACGTGATCCGTTCTGGCATCGAAGTTCCGGGATGTCATTGATTTCCCGAAAAGTTCATCGTGGTTTCATTAACGTTGCATGATGACCACCAAATTGTATATAATGTCCTCCGGCGTCAGTGTGTTTCTAGCTTGGATGTGTAGAAATGAAATTTTGCGGAGAGTGCAAAAATATCTGACACAATCCGGCTACAAACAAATAGAATCGTGTCATATATATGCACGCTTTGTTGTGACAGATATTACGATATTAGTGCTGGTGACTGTACACATTGTAATTTTTGGTGTAATGAAATTTGAAATTTCCAAGAAAATTTTCAACTGCCGGATAGGTCAAGGCGAGCGAAACCTAAATATTAGGTTACAAAATAAATTGTTGTATGGGGGTTTTTCTATATAAGTAGTAGGTACTGTAATCTGTCTGATAAAGATAAACCACATTCATTGTCTGTGCATCTGTTCAAAACGAATTATTAACAATGACCTCGAGCATAGGAATTATTAAATTAGATAAATGATTGAAATACGCTCATTAATGACGAGTGTTGTCAAATTCAATCCAGCATAAGATCACAGATGCAACATTCAACAAAACGTACCTACCACTAACATTTAAGAAATTCCATTGTGCAACATTCTCAACCTATTACAATATAAAATTGTTACGTGAATTGCATTAACATAATAGCTGAATATTGAATGTCACAACACAATGCAATGCGTCACTTCGTAATCAAATATCTTCACAGGATTGATTCCTGTTTTTGATTAACTAAGCATTCCCAAATTACTATTTAGGGTCGTGATTCATCAATAATCAATTTATTATGTACGTATGCGCTTAACACTTTTTATGTAATATCTAAGTGTTTGTACAGTCGAGTTGATATTTTTGCTCACAAGTTTATGAACTCGATTGTACACATCTTTGAAAGTGAGTCAGCAAACCACGATGTAACCAAATAAGGGGGCGTCCATAAATAACGTAAGTCCCTAAGGGGTAATGGGTTCAAGCCGAATCTCACCCAATTTCGGGGTCTTGGAAAATAATAAGTACGTCATTTTTCTTCAACAAGAAACAGTGTAAAATTGCGAGAAAACTGGGTTATAAATACATATTAAGTAAAACACGTTTCTGCATTGAAATATGGTTAACGCAATCAAGCATAAATTGACGTGGTAACTGTAAACACATACATAAAAAGACATACATGAACTGAGAGAGAGGGTCGAATAAATCTCATAACATCTCACTAAGGGAGAGCGAAAGTCAAAAAATGGCCATAATCGCCTGACGTACGTATTTAATGGTCGCCCCCCTTCTTCTTCTTCTTCTTTACCTTCGCTTGCGCTGCACCAGTCAGCAGCACATAGGTACGCATGATGATCACTAGGTATGTAGACTCAACCAAAGGGAGATAACATTATCGCGGGTGCAACATTTTGACTCATTCAAAGCTTTCTACCGAAAAAATAGAGTAAGTTAGGTATATTTTACAAAGGATAATTATTTGTAGGGTTACATTTTAACCAATTCTCCTGTAATTCGTTTAGAAAAATGAAATGGAATGTATGTAAAATCTCATTTTCATTGGTCATTAGGACGTGCATGCTGAGTTTCCGCATGCTAGATTGCTAGATATATATCAATCAACTTATCGAGCAATGAAAATGAATCTTAATAGCTACCAGAAAGTTTAAAGTGCTACTGCTGGTGCGAATGCAAAGGAATGGGCTTGTTCAGATCAGAGAAAATACGAGTACGTAAAAAAGTTATCCATAACAGGAGGTGCTTCTGATGAAGTCAATTAACTATCCTAGCTTCGTCCTAAGCGGTCGTTTAGCAAAATATTTTTTACCATTCAATCTGCATATTTTTATCAATAAAATATAACAGCCGTTTAATCAATAGACTGACGTTTTACTGTAGTATACTATGCTTATTTTCGAAATAAAATTATAATTTATAATTGCATTCGTAATCTTATTTATTATGCCATCTAAATTGCTATTTATGCATAATATTGGATTGCGCAAATCCGTTTGTAGGCAACAACAAAGTGAAGTCACCCACGTGTATTGCATGAATTTGTTTGCGTAGCTACATTTAAATCGATTTATTGTTAATCTCTCAGTATATTATACTTACTTGGTATACTTTTAGGTACTTACATCAATAATGCGTGTAAACTACTATTAGTTTAAAGGGTTTAAGGTACCGTGACCAGCTGTAAGCGTATGTTATTGACCCCACAATAATATAAAGCTTTGGAAATCATTCCTGCAGCTAACAAGTTACTATATACCTATGGTCCGTGACTCCGATAGCATTTTTTTGAAAGAAAACAATCCTATGTCCTTCCCATAGTCTCTCAACTATTTTCGCACCAAACTTTTTCTAAATCAGTTCAGCGGTACGAGCGACGCGACGCGGCGCGGGGGGGGGGGGGGCGGCGGTAGCGTGACGAGGTAACAAAGATTTACTTTCGCATTTATAATATTAAATAAGATTCTTATTTCAACTTGATCTATGTTTGTATTATAAATACACCATGCCATGCTCTTTTTTTTTTGTTTTTTATAACAAACCCACCAACCAGGCGTCTGCCTGCAGTACCTACTAGCTTAAAAGTGTACAATGATCTTACAATCAAAAAATGTAAAAGGTGAAACTGGAGGGAGTTTTCTTAGTTCCGCAATATGAACGTTACGGGCAATGTATTTACCTAGCTAGGAATACTTTCTTCTTTACTTGTTTTCATTTCCAACGTCCCCAAACAAAATTGCATTTCACATGTGATCGAAGGTTGTAGCGGTGGTTGTAGCATACAATTACCTTCCTTCCCTAATGATGTCGAAACTATAAACGATTCACTGTTCACGATTAGGCAAACGCAGCCATCCGTGGTAATAATGTAGCTCGTTTCACTTTTATGCAGGCAATGTCTATCGATTTCCTTAAATACCAAAGAGGGGTGACTCGCTTCAAAATATCACGTGACTACGTAGCTGTGAATTTCGTGACCTAAAAACCCGCCTTGAACACCTTACCCGCTTCTCTATTCACTCCCATACCGATGCCGCATTAATGAATAAATTTATTTTTTGCCAGTAGGTGCTGCTTTATGACTTATTGTTCGATTCCTATTGCAATCATTAAACCTTAATAATGCTTACTTAATCCACGATGCTTAACTGTAATGCAGAAAAAGCTAGTAACATATCTTGAAACATAATGTCTTTACAGAACCACTAGCATCAAATATAAGGAAGCCGCTAAGGTGTTCAAATGTCACTGGCCACTCTAAAACGTTAAGGATAGAGACGAGTCACGATATGTTTGAGCACATCAGTACATAATGTACTTGAGGTAATTACTTGTAGTCACCACTCTGATCAACCTTCGACAAAAGCTTAAATGCTATTGGTCACGCAAGCTTAAGTCCCCTCTGTAGAAATTCAAACGATAAATGATTATCTAGTTAGGGCGCCCACTTCAGAAATACTATCAACTATGGGCTTAGTAAGCGCATCGAACTGTGTAATAATCGAGCGTTACATTTTTATTCTGAGCCTAATTTACTTACTAGATCCATTAGCTAAACTAAACCAATTCCGAGTAGATCAAATTATCAATTTGAATCGAAAAGGGAATAAACTAGCCGTTTTGCACGGCGTGAAATGAGGAACGTAGCCTACCTAGAATACGGTAGCCTACACTTAAAATAAGTAGCTTATCGGTGAATTATGTACGCGGACAATATTTGTTCAGTTTAAAACTACTTATGCAAAGACAGCTCGCGAGGTCTTGAAACTCACAGCTACCACAGCTTCACCACGCTACCACCAACTTCTAACATCTGGTAGCGTCAGCGTAGTGTGGAGGTGGTGATAGTTGGGCTTAGTGTGATGTGGCTACGTTCTTACAGCTTTGATGTGGAGGACACATGTGTTGCATATACGTCGCTATCCAAAGGTTGCGGGTGAACAAAGTAATCCAACTAATATTATAAATGCGAAAGTGTGTTTGTATGTTTGTCTGTCATTCACGTCGAAACGGAGCGACGGATCGACGTCATTTTTGGCATAGAGATAGTTCATGGGCCAGATAGTGACTTTTTATAATTGCGCGCGATAACCGAATTACACGCTGACGAATCCGCGGGTAAAAGCTAGTTGTATATAATTCATTAATATAAACCTCGGCAAAATAACACCTAATTAAATAAATTAAGAGAAGTTTCCCTGCCGGCCACGCGGCCGCGTTAGGTATTCGTTTCGGATATTGCTGTCTTTTTCGCCCGTGACATAAGCGCTCGCAGCCGTCCCCCCCCATGCCTTCCGCAACGACGTCCGTAATTTATATCGAGATAGCTGTAGGCTTTTCAAGATTTGGGCGGTTCATTTTTGGTTTTCGTTGTCCTCATATTATACGAAAAGGATAGAACAGAAATCAATGATATTTTACAATCAAGATCGATATTCATTATATCTTCTATGTCTGTGGTTATTTCGATTTTTGTAAAAATGCTTTATTAGTCTTTAATTCTCGTGCAAAGTTGACATCTTTTTTTGTCGACTTTTGAGCTCCTGTAATTCTGATATTACACATTTATATGAAAATCTGAAAAACCACAGGCATAGATAATTACGTATAGTTCATACTTACAAAATTTCATCTATTTCTATTGCCTAGTTTTCAAATGAGACCGAGACTACGTTTGTATGGAGAATGGAACGAAGAGACTTCTCTTAATAGTAATTGGTATGAAAGTATGACACTGCAGCAAAACCTCTTCGGCTCATGAGTTACATGGTTCCGGTTGTACTTAGTTTATTTGTACAATTTGTTACGTGACACAACACATAATTAATAACAAGAGGGATTGCAATGTTTCGTTGTTTAGGTGTACTACTTGAAGTTTGTTTAATACAAGTATATCTAAGTCAGCGCAAAAAGGCTTTAAACTTACTGTAGCTGCTCAGTCTGTAACGAAGTTAATTGCTCAAATGATTGCTGATATTGTGGTTCAAAAAAGATGTTTCATTGATGATGACCGTGCTTTATACTAAAATCAATGACCATGAAAAATAAAAAACCCGGCTGCGTAAAAAAAGTAAAAATAATAAAGCAAGTAGTCTTATTTTAACTATGTTAAGTAATTATGAATAACTAACCCATTTAAATGTTTTATGAGCGGTACATACACATATGTAGCATAAGTATAATAAAATAAGTTATAAATCTTTATGCGCAATTTGTTGCTCCAAGCTGTTTTCAATCATATAAATGTAATGTACATAATCGTGCTGTAATTTTCTTTTACAGCCTTTTATTTTGATTCCCCAAAAAAACATTTTTAGCCCCTTACGCATTCATCGCAGAAGTGGCGAAAAAAACATCTATTTTGAAGAAAATACACTCTATAACGTGTCTATTTTCTATTCCTCTTATAAATTTAGTTCTGTGTAAGACAGTAAGAGTTTTGTCTCGTTGTCACCAGATGGATGGCGCCGGTGAGCCTGGCCATCTACGCGCCGGGAGCCGACATGGCGCCCACAGTCAACAGCATCAGGTACCTACGGGATTGCACGGACAACGAGCTCATAAGGGAATTCGTCACGTTCCATGTGTTCTTCCAGCACAAACATATACCTAGCAAGGTGAGATAGACAATAATAGACAGTAATAGTAGCTAGTCTTTTATTAGCTCCACCTGTTATATCTACTCTTTAATCTCAATTATTCTTTGTTTCTAATCTGGCAATTTAATTTTGATCTAATTGCAGTGGTCGAATTGACTTGAAATTTGGTACATATATAATATTATGTAGGTTAGATGACAATACAAGTACTGTTAACAAAAAACTTGAATTAAAATAAAAATAAAATCTTAATTTTAACGGACTGACTGACATAGGACTGATTAACCCTAAAACTGACACAATAAGTCGCTAAGTTGACAAAACTGTGAAAGCAATATTGTACAAGTTTTTACGCTGCCTCAAACACCAGCTCTATAATATGTAAAATAATAAAAGAATCTTTGCGGACTGATGTATGTTCTCACTTGATCCATTTTGTATTCCAGATACCAGACCCGGAGGTCTTCCTGAACACACCTTATAATTGCACCGAAAAGCCCCCGTACGTCGTCAACTCCTCGACGACCTACATGAAGTTGAAAAGTCTTTTGTACCCAGTCAACGTCGCACGCAACATTGCCAGAGATGCCGCTCTCACCCACTACATACTGCCTTCCGACATCGAGTTGTATCCTAGTCCTAATCTAGTGCCCCGCTTTTTGAACATGATCGCACGGAACGCGAAACCTCTGAACACGTCCACCAAACCCAGAGTGTTTCCGATCAGTATATTTGAAGTCGATGCCAAAGTCAAAGTGAGTTAAGCCGGTTGCCCTTGCCTGACGTGCTGTGTCATGAGTCTACGTTATATACCTCTATATCGTCACTCTTTGAAAAAATCTCGTATCTGAAATCAATATGTCAACAAAATTTAACATTGACATAATAATCATAAAGTTCACTCGAGAAATTATCGATTTTGAGGTACGAGTTTTTTTTTAAGTAGTGGCTATATACAGTGTGTCGCAACCGCAACTCAAACAGTCACGACACATTGCATCAGACAATTAAAAATGTCACCATAACTACTAAACGTATGAAATCAATAGCATTCTGATGCGCCACGCTACGACATATCAGACATAGAAATCCAGCTTCATGGTTTTAAAAGCTATTGTAAAAAGCAACTGTTATTGTGTGTTATTTTTCATATAAAATATTTTGACGAGCTGTTTTCAGATCAAACTTTCAGAGAAGACTCATAAAAAAAAATGCCACATATGCTCGTTTAAGATTATGACCCTACAAATAAATTTTCAATAAGTCGAAATTATTGCACCTTTCCTTTTTCATTCCGGTCGTATACATGTAAATGATGAATCACCCTGAAAATCAAATAATCCTTACATTTCAGGTGCCATCAACAAAGACAGAGCTCCAAGCAATGTTGAAGAAACAGACAGCTATTCCCTTCCACAAGTTTGTGTGCCCTAACTGCCACAACATACCTCAAGCGGCGCAGTGGATGAGCGCCAAGGAAACCACACGTACGTTGAATTTTAAAAATTATAATCGGTACTACACATGTTTTAGACTACCGCGGTCATTATTAATTTTATGATTTGAAGTCTGGTTTTGTTCCACGTACCTTGATTTTAGAGAAGCTCGATATTTCGGCACAATGAGGGCTATCGCGTTTGAATTCGCCGCTAGAGGCGCTAGTGTAGCGTGAGGTCTCCGAAATGTCAAATCTCATATTTTTGGGTGAGCTACGTGGGTTTATTTATAATTAGAATAATTTTGTGAATATTTTGCATTACCTGAAATTAATTATGACAATTATGCGTTACGGGGCAATGAATGTCTGTGTTTTGAGACAGTTTTGTCTGTCGGATACTTTTGTCCTCCCTTTTTCCCCACTAAAACGGGACTACGCAACGCTGTGGTTGCTCGATATTTTTATGGTAGGTACGGTTTAAATGTGTATTAAATAATAATATGACTTTAATCTAAACTTTGTTTTCACCCCGTAATAACAGACTTTGAAAGCCACACTTAAAAACCTCACGCAACAGTGGCGTCATCTAGAAAGACAAAAAACGATAGCCCTAATTGCATGGACCATGATACTATGAGATGCATGTCGTCTCGTGATCATGGCGCATGCAACTGTGCCGAAATATCAAACTTCTCTCAAATCAAGGTACGCGGAACAAAACCCGAATTTAAATCATAAAATTATAACCGATACTAAAAACAAAGTAATAAGCAATAGCGCTCTCTTTTGCTAACTCCGAACTGCCGCGATGTGGATGGCTACATTTATTATAGTTGGTTTGTTTGTTAGTCAAGTCAAATCTTAAACGCAAAATTGTAAACAGTGTCAAGTTTTAAAGTTACACTTTTTGTTTCGGGAAATCGCATAGTTCCGCGAGGATTTAAATAACAAATTCTACCGGACAAAAACAAATATCTTAAATCAAATATAAAATATTGTCTGCTGTGACTTAAAAACGTTGTCCCAAAATTTTTAGATAATTCGGCAATACCCGTTACGCTGCAACAATTAATCTCGCGGTGTCGTGAGCTATTTATGCGTCTGCAGCATGGCATTGCCGCCGTATGGGGCATTCTAATTGCGTATTATGGTTCAACGAACCCGCATTGCGCTGGGAGCGGACGCCGGCCAAAATGCGCCATTTTGTAAAATCGCAAAATTTTTCAGTGACACAATTGCCTAGCTAGTACCTCTACGAGTATAAATATGAAATTTGATGCATTCAATTACTCTACTAACTCTACGCGTGTGCTTTTTCCTTGAGAGACAACATTTCAGTTTTACATGCAACTAGGGCAGCGTCCATTAAACACGTGATGTTCAGAAGAGGTCAAACGGGGGAGGGGTCTGGAAAAAACACTAAATATCGGAGGAGAGAGGTGGATTGCTTCTTTTATTCGTATGTAGGTAGATCTTGAAACACAAACTTCACATAATGCTCGGTTCACATAATTCCAGTACAATCGTGCCAGTAGCGATACATGCGGGGACACACTCCAAACGAGTTACACAAGATCTTTGAGTATTTATCTAGAACGGAGAGGGTATCGCTCACCGGTTGCTAATCGTTTTTTCTGTCAAAACTCGCGGGGGGGGGGGCGATGCACTCCCACATATGCAATTTTACAACTAATGAAAAAAGCACAATGTTTGTACTCACGCATACAAACAGAATTCATAAACACAACAGTAACTTGCATGCACACGGTAAAAAACTTCTTGTCTGGACATGACATTTGTACGTCACACATAGACAACAAAGTAAAAACAGTTAGAGCTGGGGCCATATCGATAAGAATGTCGAGCATTCAATCGAATCGATTGTCGATTTCAATTCATACATTCAGTCATTCATTAAATCCTATAAATTTAAATAGAAAATAAGATTGCTATATTGAGGTTTTATAAGTGTTTAGAGCTTTTCTACTGAAAACTGATTCTAGGCTTTATCAAAAGCTTTATATATAGCAACATTTTTACATAGGTACATGATATCTTTGGATAGTTATGTTCATTATTCGTATACCATAGGTATCAAAAGTAATACAACAGGTACCGAATTAATCACATTGTCTAGTTATCTCGTTATAATGATCTAGTGAATCTTAGATAAAAGTAATAAAACAACATTTATAAGCGGTTTAATAAACTTTTACTTCAAAACAAGAAAAAACGCCGTCCATAAGGTGGCGAGAGCTGGATGGAAGCTCATAATACCGTCTTTCAGGCGGAATGCATGGGAATTATAATGGCAACAACAGCGATTGACTCCAGAAAGATACAGGATTTCCTCATCCGTATATTTTCTGATAGAGGTATTTTGGAAACCTATAACAAGTAAATACCAACGCAACTCTGTTTTATTATAATAAACCTGAAAATGCGAGACCATGATATAATAAATCATTCACTGATTCATTCACTCAATAGTTTATCGATAGTGGAAATATGTGTGTCCCCTCTCTAGAATTTTATCGGAGACAATCGGTGTGGCCATTAATCAAGTTGGTAAAAATGGCCAATATTACTAGTGGTAGATGAGATAATTGAGATAGCAAAAAATAAAATAAAATAATTTTGATTAAATCGTTATAAAAAATAATACGTAAAGGTCAATTTATTAAATAACGAATAAAAAACAAAACTGCGCTTCATGTCTAGTAAAAAAAAAATAACAATAAAAATAGTGATTAATAGCCACTTTCACATCAAACGTAAACACTTATTTGATTATAGGGACAGATAATAAATATGTAATAGCTTAAATAGGTAGGTACTCTAATCACACAAAACATATGTCGGAGTTGACCATGATGCTACATAACGCAAGTAACACCATAATAGCCACAAGTATTGCTTCGGCAGAATCTCGGTATAGAGCAGTGAAACACTGGATCAAGCGATACTACTACACGTAAGATAATTTCTTGGTATGCGTCTGTCTCAAGCTCGCTCTAGTGTCACTGCTCTATAACGAGACACTGGCGAAGCAACACTTGTGGCTGTTAAAAGTCTTACTTGCGTCATATAGCACTATACTCTATGGGCTATACTCCAACATATAATAAAATCGTTATACATTCCATTACTCAACAGCGAACGAGGCGAAAAAAAATGTCGGCGTCTGGCCTTAAAGTTTACATTGACGATGTCAATCAAATAAATAATGTGATAAACGTATAATTCATAATAGCAATCAAAAATTCAATTAATCTATACTAGGTACAAAAAAATCTTAAAATTGCCAAATTGGCCACGTTTATAAAAAGTTGGCCACACTGGCCATCAATAATATTATTTTAAACTTATCGTATTTTTACTGTTAATACACCAATAATAACGTAGGAAATACTTTCCGATGAAAAGTTACGTTTTGTTTTTGTAGACTTAACGTGTCAGACCTTTTACTAACCCCAAAATCACTGCATCCAGTCATTTTTGTCGGAGCTCTGTTCACTGACAAGTACGGTTCCGAAATGTCACGAGAGGCGAGCGAAACAGTTTTATTAAACGAGTATACCCGGCGGGTTCATACCTTTGGCCGTACAAGCTCAAACTGAATAGGAATTTAAGATAAATTTGTAGTTGTGTTTTTTTTTAATTATTTAAGTATACATATCTTCGTTTAAATTTTCATGTGGAATTGTGTTATAAAACAAAAAAATGTTGGTACAAAATAAAACGATATCCATTCTGTCAACAATAGAGTGAGGCCTCTTCTCGTAGCCTTGTGTGCGTGGCTCAGCACAAACTGTACACAGCCGTACAATATAATTATATTTAGGATATACATATAATGTTTCTTTTTAAATTGTAATTCAAAAAATATATAATTCAATGCCGTTGCGAAACCGTTCATTTTTTATGACGTAAAATTGTTTTTACAGAAATGGATGTATTCCACGTGGGCAAGAGGAAAGGAAAGTATGTTATATGGGAGCCCATATTCATTGGCACTCACCGCGACCCCTATTACGATGAGCGGCTCAGCTGGGAAGGCAAGAAAGACAAAATGACTCAGGTTAGTTACCAAATTTTTCATTGCAACTTAAAAGACTGCGGAAATGAGCAATCACTTCAGTCTCCGCTTGGATTATGTAATATCCGCCACAGCAGTACGTGCAAAAATATCTGACACGTCCTACCGGCTCTAGAAACAGAGTCTTATCAGATATTTATGCACGCTTTGCTGTGTCAGATATTGGTGCTGGTGACTATACAGTCGAGGGCATTTAATGTATACATTGACCTTATGGTTAATGGCATAAAGGTGTGTAGGTATTTTTGACGTCTGCTCTTGACTGTAGGTATCATAAGTACCTTATGACCAAGCAAACATCATCGTGTTTTGTTTCTTTTCAACATGACCACATAATCTACAAAGGGTTCGAAACATCAGAATTTGTAGAATTCTAACACATATACTGTTTTTTTTTTTTCAGGGATACATATTATGCGTGAAGGACTATGACTTCATGATTCTCAACAACGCGTTCCTGATCCACAAACCCGGTATAAAGCGCTTTGCGAAGAACGCAAAGCGTGACGCTATTGTGAGCAGACAGAATCACTTCGTGAAAGGCGTTATTACACCTGAACTGAAAAAGTTGTTCGGAACCAGAGACGGGTGTGCAATGTGACGAATAAAATAAGAAAATGCTGTGAAATAGGAATAATTCATTACTTACCTACCAGTCTCCTCGCGTGTTTTACGATCCATTCATGTTGGAATCTAGCGTTATTTGGAGATAGGGATCTTAAATTGTTACCGGTTCGCTACAACCAAATATCATAATACCATGTTCCTAGTACGTCGCAATGTCAAAACAGATAGTTCCAAAATGTCAAAAATCTCAAATATATTTATTTTCCGTCTAACAAAATGTCATTATTACCTTTACACATTACATCCGATATCCAAAATATATAATTGGTAAAAAACAACTTCAAATATCGAATTATTATTAAGACTGAAGGTGAAAATATATTAGCTTCATAATTACCAAAATTCAAAAATGTATCGGTTAATTTTAACAAATGGTGTTTTTTTACTTATTTTGTACAATAAAGAGTTTGTTTTTAAATTCAAAAATACCTTAAAATGGCCCAAAGATCAAAATGACTCTGTCTCATAATACCTAAAATTTGGTCTGGGGACACTAAATTTTCGATCGTATTTATGATAAAAAATAGTAACAAGATAAAACTGAATAAAATCCAAGTTGATAATTAATTTAGTTATTCATCGCTATATTTATGAAAAACAGTGATTTCGGAATTCAGACATTTTTCCATAGCAGCTCTGTAAGAGTTTTAGGTATTTTGAGACTACATTTTAATCTTGAGACATTTTTGTATCATTTTAATTTGAATTACAGTCATGTCAAGAATACGGTCTTTTAAGAAGTAGGAGTAAGTGATTTCAAATTTTAGACATTTTGAAACTAACTTGTTTTGACATTGCGGCGTACTAGGAACTTGGTAATCAATGACATTTGGTTGTAGTGAACCGGTAATCATAAATTTTCATAAAGATAAATTAATCTCTCAATAAGATTAAAAACTACGAGAGTAAGTGGAATTTCGAATGATATCCATATTTTTCCAAGCTTGAGTAATCAAAGGAATTGAAGGCCTAAATAAAACATATCAGCGTATAAGCACTACGATATTTTTCTAAGAGAATTTTATTGTAACTTATATCGCCTTAGGCTCTTGTACAATTTTAATTAATGATAAGGATTTTCCTATATGTTGAATACGTCATTTACTTATACTTCTTAAAATAATGTTTTCACAAACTCAACGTTTTCATTTATATCAATTGGTACAACTGGGATAAAAACTTGTCAAACGGATTTTTCCGGCTACCTAAGTGCATTATTTATTTAGAAGAACATCAATCCTTATTGTTGTGTATTGATGTATCTATTTCTAGCTTACTGAGTATATAATCTCGATCTTATCCAATAATAAGTCAGTTCTAGGCTCTACATAGGGGGACCAAGTGATCAGCATTTATCACTTGATCATTGGTCAACGAAATTTTTCTAAACTTTTTTGTAGTTGACTGTGTTAAATAAATACAGTGAATTAACGCACATCGTTATATTTATACCTATACCAAAAATATTCATTCTCCTCATTAATCCAACGTAAAGACTGTTTGTTAATTATAACATGACAAAATGAAACCGATATCGTGTAAGCTAATACATATAATAGCTCCGAAAACTTTTAAATCTCATATTTTTTTATAAATCTGGCTTGTATACAGTCATTGAATCTTATTTTGGTACGGCACAAGTTTTATTTCAACTTCGTAGTGTTATGTTATGGGAATGGTTTACTAAGTACATATCTCATACGGACTGTATTAAGGAGCTGTTACACAACCCATTGATTAATTTTATCTGACGGATAAACATGATGCCGTCTTCGTCTATTCGGACAAAAGAAATAGAGACATTTATCCGTCAGATAAAATTAATCAATGGATGGTAAACAGGGGGTAAATGTACTAACTAGCCCATTATTATTAGAAGTGTGGGCATGTTGCGAAATTTAATTGAAAAAACTGAATGTTAACAATAGTATTGGTTTTTTTGGCAGTAGTCCTCGCGATTGTAAGCTGGCTGTAGTTCTTTGACGAAAGAAACCATTTGTCAAAACCGTAGTTCCATAGAATATCAGCATGAAGATATAAATCGATAACACCGGGGCCATTCATTTATTACGTTTTAAGACGATGTTTACTAGTGTGTGACCCCCTCCTCCCCCTAAATAAGAAAAATAATAAAAAATAGGCCGACCCCCTGTTAAATAAATTACGTAAGAAAAAGGAAGAAAAGAGTAACAACTTCTAGGAACGTTTACAATGGATGGAATCAATCATTATAATCATTTGGATAATAACTACATAACATTTTCAATCCATGGGCTCAAAACCCACTCAGAAAGTGGATCTGCCACTGGAACATCTCTAATATCAGGTGTTGCTTCTTCTTGGTCATTGCCCGCGCTTTTTCAAATCTTAACTTTACATATTTTGTGATCTTACGTAAGAACTATCAAGACTCGCATCCCACTCTCTTTTAAGAAAAAATAAGACATGGCCGACCCCCTCCCCCCCTAAATCGTCTTACGTAATAAATGAATGGCCCCACTAAGAATTGGGGTCCCGGTCAAACTTGTTTGAGTTTTAATACTACTATATCAATCAGAAGATACGACATCATACTTTATTGGCTCGGCTGTTAATTCAGTCGTTAAACTAAAACTTCAAAGCTAAACCAAAACCCAACACCTAACTTTGTACCAATAAAAAAGACGCCATATTAATGTCCTTTATTTATTGAGTTTGCTTGTGTAAGTACTTCACAAATTTCTGGGATCCTACTGCTTAGTTTATGAATTCAGTATCGAAGCATACCTTAAATACAACACTAACAAATGCGTTTGTAGAGTTAGCATCAAACGTATAACTATAACAGAATTTTTGAGACTTTACCTCTATTATTTAAAACGGAAAACTAATTTGTACAGCTAGCATCAAACAATGGAATATATTTTACAGAAATTTTCTTAGACCTTACATCTACTTACCTATTACTTGATACTCAAAACGAAAAACTGGTCGATTTCTTCCGACTGCATTTCAATACAAACCGGTTCCCTCTGGTATGAAAAAACAGGTTTTTCTGTTAAAAACTGTTATAAATAAATAGTCGTCTACACGGTATATAGGTATGCTGATTATGATAACTTGGTAAGTAAGCATATAATGTGTAAGAGATCCGAAAGACTAAAGTAAAGAGCTTCTCATAAAATGGAATTTCAGTCTTAGACAACGTATTTTAGGTATGTACGCAAATTTTACATGTCAACCGTAGTTAAATCTACATCAAATTCAGCAGAAAAATATCTACACACTATTACTTAGGTACTCTTTGAGTAGGCAGCGTCTAGAACTTTTTGAGCTGATCTCTGATAATTCCACGTACCTACTGCCTAATTAAAGATTGCATTAACAATAAGCGGTTTATATCATTTTAAGTGATGCGCTACAAGTCGATTCCTACGTACATATCTTTTCTTAACACTTAGCATATATTTTAAGATTATTAATTACGTTAAATTCCTCAAGTGCATTATACTTGTATCTAGTTGTATATCTTCTTCTATTATAAAGCTTTTAATAAATGGTGTGTCTATATATAGCCGTTTAATGTTATTTTTAAGTAATCATGGAGTTACATCGCAAAGCGTAACTAGATTAGTAAATTTTGAGTCCATACAAAACTTTTTGGTAAACTTTGCGAAATTGCTTGATTGATACATACTTTTAAAACAAGTAAAAGGGTAATAGAATTTAAGGTACCTAACTATTGACTCAATGTTTACAGTTTATGGCCTAAGTTGGCAATGTCATTTCCACATACAGGTGAAAAGCCTATAAATAGAGATATAGTGCTGTGAGATGGGCCTTATGTATCGGCTATTAAGTAGCTATATTTATATAAGTGATAAGTGTTAAACTCACCACGTTCGGACATAGTCATAGATAGGTAGTTATTAGCAGATCCTGAATAGGTATAATTTTCTGGCTCGAATTTCGAAAATAAAGTAAAATCTTTATTTTCAGTATTCCCTTGATTCTATTAGCTTAAGTTTATATGTAAATGGGATTCGGTTTTGGTATACGCATGTGGTGAGTTTCACTTGTAGGCTGGCGCCTCCTAGTTTGTAAGTGCAATATGTAGAAAGTCTCTCGATGTGATCATTTATGAAAATATTTATCAAAATATAAGAATAATGTAATTGCTTTATCTTTTATAATATTATAAACAATTTCTTAGGAATCATCATGTAAAGTATAATCGGTGTAGAAATCAAAATAAATAACTTTCTCAATGTATGATCGTTTTTATTCCTTGTGAATTCTATAGGTAGGTATTAGAACAGATTAAAATTATAAACAACGCAACAACTTAAGAAAAGTTGCCATAAACAATGTAAAAGAGGCTATTGAGTTTGAATTCAAAAACTGGCAAAAACACCACTGTTTGGACCTTGGACACGGAAGGAACACAGCGCATGTCATGTCCCTTGTTGGAAACCTAGATCCAGATGCTCCTCCTATACTGTCCTACTTATACCGTAATTCTGTTCGGAAAAAGAGTTGCGATAAGTTGGCCCGCCGAGTAGAAACGTAATGATACTACCTACCAACCAACGTGTATTTATTACTAATACTCGCGTTACCGCATGACAAATTTCAGTCTAAACCACACATCACACCACTTGATGACTTGTTTGATTTTACGCTTATTTGTAGAGATCCTTACTATTGTTTTTGTTTTAAATAATATCCCGCATAACGACTTCTGACTTGAACGAAGTCTGATGGTGATTTTTCACCGGCGAGGCGAGACGAGAATTGAAATTTGTATGCATTCTCGCGCGCCCGCCGCAAGCCACCGCGGGCGCTGCCATACAAATTTCAATTCTCGTCTCGCCTCGCCGGTGGAAAACCACCTTGAGACGGTCTCTTTACTGTCATTTCAAATGGGGTTGTAACTTATTTTTGCTTGTATGTAGGTATAAAAGTTCTCCCTTTACCAACGTGCTCTAATAATCAGGCCCAACCTCTGCAGGTCCTATAACGAATTTAAAGCAATTATGCCTGAACCTACTATTACAAACAATATGCTTATTGAAGATCTCGATGCAGTAGATCTCTTTAAACCTCCAACAGGGCCAGGCGGGTAATGGCTGTCTGGTGGTCTACTGGAGTCCCTGAATCGAGCGAACTCATCGTATGTCTCTATACGGCTTCTTCTTGGTACGACTTCCTCGGCTGGCTCAGGTTCTACCTTTTCTTCCTGCTGCGGCTCCTCAGGTTTCGCTTCTTCAGTCTGCTGATCTTCATCACCTTTGGTATCACCGTTGGACAACAATAGCCCCTTAAACAAGTTATGTGGGACCATTGCATCTGGACTATCATGTTGACATCTAAACTGTGAACTGTGAGCAAGTAGAGTAACCTCTGTAAATCTACTTCTAAGGTTGACCAGAGCTTCACGCGCGTGGTGTCGTGAAAGGATACGCAAATGTATCGAGATTAAGATAAGATATAGAATTGTGGGCGTGCAGATCAAATGCCTTTTTAGTGTCATTGTTGACACGTGGTTGACACATTTCATGCGTATTTCCATCTTTTTTTTTACACAGGTGAATTCTCGCAGTAACATTTTTGTTCTTGACTAACCTTTTTGTGTTGAGTACCACTAACCATTTGAGAGTTTATTGAAAACAAGTGATAATAACGTTAATTCGGTTAGGTTTGGTTCGTTATTTCGTTGATGATTTGAAAGGCAGTATTTTTTTATTATGGCTCAATTGGCTCAAGCATTAAAGAAATCGATCCTGTTCGGCAAATTCAGCATTAAAACCCTTGCGTCTATTGTAACGCAATAGCCCCATTTTCTCAGGTCTGAAACCTTTTACTTTAGGATAATATTATAGCTGTTAATCTAACTATACATATGTCTAATAAAGGAATAAATTTGTAATCTGTACCTGCAATACCTATCTAGAAAACTTAGTTTGTTAAAAAAAAGAACCCAGAAATTGCTGTTTAGAATTCATGTCTGTTTGTCGGTTTGTTTTTATCAGCATCACGTTAAAACTAATCCAACGAACGTGGGGAATGGATAATTTTTAATGTGGGAAAATTCCTCCTGTAAAGTGGGCATATTTTAGGAAGGCTTGAATCTAGACACGCGGTAGCGTGTCAAGCCAAGTTCAAGCTAACAGAACTGACAAGCAGCATCGTGTGTAATTTTACTCTAACCATTTTCTTAGTGAGAATGATCTCAATGCGTCATACATCAAAGCATCACCAAATATCGTAAAGTTCCAAGCAAAATCGCGCCACACAAACAGCAAAACCTACAGAATTTACATTGATTATGAGCCAAACAGTACTGATATAGCTAGTATAAGACGGTATTGCTGTGACTGCCCAAATGGAATTAGTGTTGGGCGTGGGATATAAATATACCATTTGCAATACAATGCCTTATTTTATATAAGAAATAAATTATAATAACGTATTTCCTTTATGTAAATACGTGACAAGACGAGCTGACAGAAGAACGTCATAGAGCTGTTACAACCATAGAGGTTGCGCCGTACCAACACTTGTCCTCGCGATAAGCAGCGAAGTGGATCATCAGCTCCTTGAGCCGTGGGCACCCTTCTTCGCAGTGATTTTTTGATTTGAAGTACAGTGGGAAATTTTTGTACAATACAATTATTATTATATTGTATTTTGTTTATTTGTTGATTCAATATAAAATTTTCAGCTAAGAGATGTAAAAAAAAATACTCGAACCTATTAGGAGATAAAATTGTTTGGTACCCCTGGAATCTAGGAAGGGGCTAATGCGTCTATAAGAAACGAGGTCAATTAGACGCTAGAGCCCCAAATATTTTTGTTCAACTAATTACCCTAAACTAAGGCTATAATTTAGCGTACAACATAATAATAAACTTTGTCATGTGTGTTTTTATAAAATTATCTCGATTAAAATCATTCCGACCAATCCGATCACATAATACTTAGTAAAAGACGCTTTCACCCCACCTGGGATTATAGCGTCTAAAAATCCAAGCTTTTACAGAAACGTTTTTTACACGTAGAAGTTATTAAAAATGCCATAAAATGGCAATAAAACATAAAATTAGATAAAATATGCTAGCTTGTATCATAAGTTATAGCTTTTAAGGATACATAATGTGTTTGTTATAATCTGATAAAAATGCTGTTTAAAGTATTGTGACGCATTAGCCCCGGTTGACCTTAATTAACTGCCATAACAAACAGCCATAGGTATCTAACTTATTCAATGATAATAACCGCAGGACCATTTTTTTGGCCCAGTAGTTTAGGTACAGTCGAGGAAACTGAAATTATCATTTGCCCATGGAACCTTTTCATAACCAATTTCGCTATTAGGTACCTACTTCTTTGGCTGATATACCGATGGGGTGTCAACATGACACTAGTAGCACTAAGGTTCCACCCTGGCACGTGATTCAGATTCCGTGACTGTACTTAAAAACTAAGTATAAGTAACTGTGTGAAATTTCTTAAATAAAATTTTGCGGTTGCTGGGGAGATGCTTTAATTAAGTAAGTAAGTTTATTTACTCGCTAACTATTGAGATACTTTTTTAAACGTATTTTTTTTATGAAACAGCTGGCCAACGATTATCATCAGTATTAATTCGGTTCATATTGTGTACGTCAGTGTTGTCATTATAGGTATATCGCAAAACAGATATAGTCGGGTTTCCAGGGAGACTGACGAAGTCATCTGACTGTCGCAGAATATCCCTGAGCAGGCCTTCTAGTGGAATTGACAGAGCAAACAGAATATACATTTGTAGAATCTATCGTTAAATAAATTACCGCCTTAATATAAAAGAAAACGAAAATGAAGCAGTTTACAGTTTTAATGTCATCCGTCAATAATCTATATGAACTCTATTAAAATTAAAAACTTTATATCAATAATTAACTTATACAAAGATACCTTACCTTTACAAAACCTGAAAATCTAACATAGCTATAGTAGAAGATAAAAAAGACACTGTCGCACTTAACACCATCAAACTTTTGTGAAAATATTTGGTGCTACCTGACTTCCTTGCCATTCCAGCCCAATGGTCACTGGAATATCTTCTTTCACGGAAAGTGCCATTATTGTAAGGCCGCTGTTCCTCCTCCGGTGGTTGTGGATTATCTACTGGAGATGGTGCCGAGTTTTCTACCTGCGGTGGTTCTGGATTTTCTACTTGCGTTGGTTCTGGATCTTCTACTTGCGATGCTACGGGCTTTTCATCTGTCTCTGATCGAGAGTTCTCGGGTCTCTCAACAGAGTCGTTTTCACCTTTGTCTGCCCCATTAGACAACAACAGATACTCTGAAAGGTTATCATTTTTCGAACAAATATGAACAAGCTGACTTCTTAAACCTGAGGGAGCGATGAACGTCTGTGACCTGGTGTTCAGACTGGACACGATGTGCGCGCTTTGTGACATACGTTGCCGTGAAAAGTGTATGGTGTTGCGATATAAGATCGCGATCGCGTAAAGAAATATTATTGTTGGAAATGAGAAATGACGTCCTAATGACATTTTCCAGGAATCTATTACTGGTTATTACAGAGTACCTATGTATGTACCCAAGACTCAGAAGTAAAAAGATACGGGTTTACTGGTAAAACCAGTGGGTAGAACAAACAAAATGCCATTAACCTTCTACACATGAATCTGGTGCTTGCTGACTTTCTCATCGTCCCAGCGGAGGCCCCTGCAGGAGTTGGCCAGTTGTCAGTAGGATATCTTCTAGTATCACTGAAGCTAGCATCATTATATGGTGGTAGCTCCTCCTGTGATGGTTGTGTGTTATCTGCTAAAGGTTTTTCCTGGTTTTCTACTGGTTGTAGCTCTGGTGTAGACTGTTGAGACCTCTCGGAAGACTGCGTTTCGCTATCTCCACTGTCATCCCCATTAGACAACAGCAGATGCTCTGAATTTGTATAATTGCTCGATAAATTATCATGAGCAAACTGACAGCTTCTTGAACTTGCAGGAGCGGTAAATATGTGTGAGCGAATATTTTGATTGCTTGCGATATTAACGCGTTGTGGTATTCTTAGACGCGAAAAATGCACGGTTTTTCGGTAAATGATCACATAAAGCAATATAAATATAGGAAATGATAAATGACGTCCAAATGTCATCTCACAAATTAGTTTTAATAAATAGGACTCTATGCATCGGAAGACAATTTTGTCAGTGTCTGGTGTACTCGTATTATGCCGTTATCTATCTGTAATCTGCTTATCTATATATTATTATTCTCTTTATTTATTTTCTTTCTTATTTTAGGTTTTTATAATAATTATAAAAAGTAAAATACAAAAGAGTACAAACAAAATAAAGACTATTATAAAAACTTAACCTGTGGTTGGTGGTCAGGGCCGCAGAGTGAGGAACCTCCGGACGATGCGTACCGTGTCCAGAAGTACAGCCTTCTGTATCTGGCCCTTGATCCAGCCATCTAGCGAGAGCCTCTTGAGGAATTGGTCGAGACGAGACTTCGCTATTAGACTGGTTTGCCGAAACAACTATCGGGACGATGATCGTCGAGTCAACATCCCACAAAGCCTCCTCGTGAGTCAAATCAAGGTACTTGCTGAGTTTGTGCCTTCACGAGGCTCTCGCCATGAGGGATGGTGATGTCAACGAGCACTGCTTGGCGTTTTGATCGAACTGTCACCACGATATCAGCCTTATTGGCTACAAATTTGCTATAATGGATCACAATAGAGCAGGGTTTCTTAAAGTGTGAGGTCTTGTAGATAAAGCTAGGTAAAGCTTAGGGGCCCGTAGCATGTGTATCAGAGGTCCGCAGTACGGCAGTCTGTAAACATATTTATTAAGACATTTGCAAAAATATTGTTTGACAGGGATCAGTGAAAATGTTTTTAAGTGATCCGTGATTCCAAAAAGTTTATGAACCCTTCAATAGAGCGTGGCAAGATCATTTTCGAAAACTGGCGCAGGGTAGTACGTAGCACGGCACCTCGGAGTCCACAAGGCCGTATCGAAGAGCAAGTTGCTGGTGGATAATCCTGGTATTACCTATACGTAATGCCCGGGCAATTTAATTATTTTAATAGTTTTTATCAAATTGCTATCTCATTATTCCCCAGGAATTATGGAAAATTATACCGATTTATCACTTGGTCCACAACATAGGTATTATCTCATGCGCCCAGTAATTTTATTGGCTGTTTCTGTAACTTATTACCAAAACTAAATTCCAATTTCGGATTACGTAGTTCAAAGTCACATATCTATCACATTTAAAGATTTTTTTTAGCAAAAAAGGTAAACCGACTCCAAAAAATAAAAAAAATAACAGAAAATGGAACCGATTACAAAAACCTTGAAAATATTTTTCTCAGTACCTTCTAGCTCGAAGTCGGTGCCTCAGCACGAGCCAGCAAGAGTGGAACAACCGTCGTCTACCTCACCTACATACTATGGATTTCATTCATTAGGTAGCTGAGCTAGTAGGTACCGAAAAAAATTTTTTCCAGGTTTTTGTAGTCGGTTCCATTTTTTGTATTTTTTTTGGAGTCGGTTTACCTTTTTTGTTAAAAAATTTCTTTATTTCTCACTTTTTAGTGATTCATAGCCAAAGTATACCTCACAGCGATTCCATTAAGCCCAAACACGGCTTAGTTACGTTCTTTTATAACAGAGTTCCGTTGCCTACCTTCTGGCTTCAGCATCAGATCAGTTCGAAAGAAACATTTACATAAAGCTTAGCTAGGTATATTATAATCATGATCATTTATAGACGCTTGGTGCGAGCATCACTTAGCTTTGACTAGTTCCATTGGTCATGGGTTCCATTGGTCTTCTTCATCAGGTCCAGTTTACCAAATGATACTTTCTAAATGTAAATGCTTATCTTAATGCTAAAAATGCCAAAATCGCCTTAGGTGTGCCTTTAAACTTTTAGGTTTTTTGCCCTCAATTTCCCTAGGATCCCATCATCAGATCTTGCCTTGGTGACAACGGGACCACCTCAGAAGAGTACTCTTTCGAATAACAAAAGAATTTTGAAAATGGTCCTCAATTGACTGAGTAATCGGTGAACATACATAAAAAACGGCCAAGAGCATGTCGGACACGCCCAAAATAGGGTTCCGTAGCCATTACGAAAAAATTACTTAAGTAATATTTTTCTAATAATTTCGTATTTTATACGGAATCTTCCATAGTTTAGGTATATTTTATACCTTAGGCTGCTATTTACTCATAAACTACTAATAATTCTCAAGCAAACTTAACCGTTATAGTTTTCCTTGAAAGTTTGATATACTTACTACCATCCTGATTTTTTTCAAATTTTTCCACCCACCGGTTTAGATTTTAGAGGGGGGGCGCTCGATTTTAATGAAAATTTACACTTTAAAGTTGAATATTTCGCAAACAAATTATTGAATCGAAAAATAGTCTTAGCAAACCCCTAATGGTTTTAAAAGACCTATCCAACGATACTCCACACTATAAGGTTGTATGAGAAAAAAAAACACCCCCACTTTACGTGTGTGGGAGGTAACTACCGTAAAAAAAATTTTTTTTTAGTTTTTTATTGTACCATTTTGTCGGCATAGTATACATATATATCCGTGCAAAATACACCTTTCTAGCATTGATAGTCCCTGAGCAAAGCCGCGGACGGACGGACAGACAGACAGACAGACATGGCGATACTATAAGGGTTCCGTTTTTGCCATTTTGGTTCCGGAACCCTAAAAAAGTAGGTGAAAAATTGAAATGACTTGTTGCTTGTGATAGTATAGTGCACAGAATCGGTATGGGACACGGTCATTTTTCGAATATGGAACGTCATAATCTATACGGACACATTATAGGGTGAGAAAATTAATAAAATCAGGGGAAAAAATACATGTAGTTTTGAAAATTGGTACAGTTATACCTTGCGGTATCCAGATGAACATACTAAAAGTCCTCAAGGGTGGGGGTTGTGCTAAAGGTGTAGGGAGAGGGGGGGGGGGGGTGAATGTACCTTTTTTCCGGTTTTAGCTCATATCTCGAATATTTTTTCGAATAGTATTATGATTACTTAAGACAAATGTTTCTACTTTCGACAAATTTGGTCATCTTTATTTTTGCTCTACGATCAATCAATACTTTAGGAGCTACAAGTTGTGTGTAACATCAACATCGGAAGCCAAAGCAAAATCAGGAGAAACGATGTTTTTGACGATATATCGTGCGCCCACTACTCAGCTTCATCTTCACAGCCATCGATACTCGCTTTTTGTAAAATCCAGCACCAAGTCCAAAATTGATCTCTCCTTTCTCCCCCCTACTAAAGGGTCAGCAAATTATCACGCATTACGAGTGTTCCACCAAAGTAGGGTTGGAAGCGAAGAGCTGATGGAACCCTGGAGCCAATCACCACCACTGATCCTCCAGCTCCTCAAACACAAACTCAGATATCATAGGAGAAGACGACGATGTCGATGTAGAAGGCGATGAATAAGATAATGAAGACAAACTAATTTGCTTTTTATATTCTTGAATAAAAAAAATATTCATAAAATAAATCATCTACTTTTTAACATCTATCTATTCAAACTTACACAACCTGTAGGTAGCTCCTCAAGTATTGATCGTAGAGCAAAAATGAATATGACCAAATGTATTGGAAATTTTATGTAAAAACTTTTGTCTGAAGTAATCGTAATGCTATTTTTGCAAATATTCGGTTATGAGCATAAATCAAAAAAAGTTACCTTCAAAACTACACATAGCCTCTTGCTTAGCACAGTCCCTTGAGGACTTTTAGTATGTTCATCTGGATGCCGCAAAGTATAACTGTAACAATTTTCAAAACTACACGATATTTTACTCTGATTGCCCAAATTCTGCTTTATTTGGTCCTATTATTACTACTACAAACAACATGAACAGGCCATTTACTTAAGTTTTTCACCTAAATAGGCTTCAATTTTGTATTTGAAATTTAAGTTTCTTTATCATTTGTTTTATTTTCTGTTTAATGGTAGGTATACTAACACTTGCTTAGAAACAGAAAGGTGTATAAAAATAACATCCGCAACAAAGGCTAAGTAGTTTACCGTCACTTCTCTCATTCACAGGATCGTGACGTAGAATTAAATTTGTGCCCAAAATCAGTGTTTCATCACAGCCTTCCTTGACGTAACACAAGGCGCGCCGAGATGAGACCGGCCCTAGCACAGCCATGTTCATCACGGACATAAAGCTTTGTCGTTTACACACACACTTGGTTGGAAAGGGATAAAAACTTAATGTACAACATGGTACCTAGTGTGCTAGGCCCTGGGTTTCGCCATCGGTCTGTCCTCAAGGTCGCGACTCGCGAGTCCTCTGGTCTCCGAATAGCCACTCATACGCTTCGCGAAGCTCGAGCGAACGTGTGCCATGAAAACTATAGCGCTTTTGCTCAGCGCGTGCGCAGTTGGTGAGTACATTATGTTTTTATTATTACTGTGTGAAATGCTTATTATAGTGTAAGTCACCAGGTGACGTGAGTATGAGAGGAATGATAGCATTGGATTAGACAGAAGCGATGATTTTTCAACTACAGTACGTTATATAGGTATTTTTTCGTGTACAAGAAACATGAACTAAATTATAATTAAAACGTTTTTTAATAAAAACTGAAATGAAAAAATTATATACTTAGAACTAAATAAAAATATTTTTTTATATGTAACAGGTGTTACATTACAGGTCGTTACAAATGATTTTTAGATTATATTACATTATTAATTTCAGATAGAACTAAATTAAGTCGAAATAATAATAAAATAAATTCAGCCGAATTAACTGTAACTTAATACTCTACTACTCTTTTATATGTTTTTGATGTGTATTTGAAATTAACCAATTGATGTGTCGAAACAAACTGAAATTAATCCTAGTAGTTAATAAATAATGGAAAAGTTTTTTTTAACTTCAATCAAATTGGAGCGGCTAAAAGGATTAATTCCCCAAATAGAATATCCAGAGGTGAACCCAAAGACGAAGCCAGCCGAATTGTCATACCGACCCATTACCCACCGGAAAATTGTATAGTTCTCACTGGACAATGGTAGCAATAGCCAAATTCTACACAAATGAAGTCACGGATAGTAATCTAGGTATTGTTAAAAAGCTAAAAACTTTACATTCAAAGTACGTATTAATGTATAAGTTAGGTAGGTAGGTACCCAACTAAAGGCAGGATAGGGTTGTAAATTAGGCGCGTAGAAAAATTAATACGTGTCGCGAGAACTAGTATTTTTTAGGTTTTAGGAGGTCGTTCGTGGATTGAGAAACGACCTTACTGATCTAATCCTTATTAATATTATAATGGAAAGTTAGTTTGTTTGTTTGTTCCGGTGCGGTGTCACGCCTACCTACTTAAACAATTGCCACGAAATATTGCATACATCGAATTAGAAGACCAAAATAATAAATAGGATACCTTTTATCCACAATTTTTTTCCATGGTGCTCCATAAAAAATCAATTAAGTACATAATATATGTATATAGATCCTTGTTAAGAAATAATTGAAAGATTGATTACTCGTAATAACTTTGAAACTACTTTGAAGATATTAACAAACAAAGGTGCTCTCCTTTTGTAACTCGTAGTTAAGTATGTCGCTGTACAAGAACTCCTTTTGTTAAAATACCATTCTGAAATATTAACGATAAAATAAAATAAAATCGTTAAAACAAGGACAAAGCTAACTCGCCTGTGATTACATCAACTCAAGCGACAACTAACTACTAAGTATATCAGCTAATTAACGACTGTAAGGCCGCAAACAATGGATTTCGTGCTCTTTAATTAACGATTATTAAATTAATCTTACAGTGTTCGAATAAAATGTTTTGAGATAAATGAGCACTAATCGCTATTATTGACAAATTGTGAATGACAACGGGAAAAGGGCTTATTACACTTGTCTTAATTTAGTCAAGTGTAATAAGCCCTAAACCACCACACCATTTTCCCGAGAAAGACATTCATAGTGCTAACTCGGGGCACAGATACAAAAGTGATGTAGCAAAATATTATATCGACAAAAAAATACATCGATGTTACTGTCAATGTTAGTCAACATAAATAACTATTATTTATTTTATTTTCATTTTAAAATAAAAACAATAAACAAATTAAAATGTGCACTTATTTTCATAGTATGCAATCAATATTTTTTCCATATTCGTCCGTAATAAAGATTGCCGTCTTGATGAAAATATCCACTTTAAATTACTAAACGTTCTCTTAACGTCTGCAGTGCCAGTGGTCGGCGGGACATTCTATCTATCTATCACATCATTTTGTCTATTCTAAGAGGCTCGACATCAGACATGACATCGAACCTATTTATAGTAATTGAGAATTTTCAATTAATTTTTTGAATAGTTTCGATATATTTATATACAAGTGACTAGGTAATGTAAGGTGGCACAGGCCCTTTACTACGAAGTGCAAAATTCGATTCGAACTTCGTGTCTTGCAATCCCGCTGGCGCTTTAATATGTTAGTTAAAACGAGAGTGAGAGGGACCATACGCTGCGAACTTTGATTTACGAATTTCGTACTAGCCCCCCCAGGCATGGTCATCATAGAGTTTCACTACTGATCCTCATCCGACGACCACGACCCCTTTCTCAAGCCTTCAGTGGTGGGCAAACTTTTTCCATGGGGGGCCAGAAAGTTACAGAAATTTTAGAGGCGGGCCAGGACTACACCGTTCTATGTTATACTTGCCAAATAATGAAATTATATTATGATCACGGGCTATACTCGTATAGGTAGGTACTTATTCACTTCGAAGGAACGCAAATGTCTGCGGGCCGGATTAAATCCTTTCGCGGGCCGGAGTTGGCCCGCGAGCTGTACTTTGCCCATCAATGACTCAAGAGTGTAGCGACTTAGAAGAGAGAAGATAGACAAATCAAATAATAACACTTAATTTTATGCAATTCCATCCAGCGCATTGCATAATAAAATATCGCCAACGTATCGTGAAATATCTATTTGTGTTCATGCTGCATTAGTTTACAAATAATCAAATAAACGTTGCGAAGGTCGCATAATTTTCTAGAAAATTAAAATGTGTTTTTGTCCACAGCGCACGCCCAACTCGGCAATTACAACAGCGGGCAAAGTTCAAACTCATTCGGCAGTTTTGGCAATACTCGCGCTCCAGCACAAGCAGGTTCATTCGGAACCTTTGGAAATACACGAACGCAAACTCGACCCGGAGCTTTCAGCAGTTTCGGAAACACACAAACGCAAGCGCAGTCGAATTTCGGAAGTTTCGGAAATACCCGGACGCAGAGCGCTTCGAATTCATTTGGCAGGCAATCTGGGTATCAACAGTCAACCACTGCCAACCCGACACAATTCCAGCAGCCAGCTAGACAAAGTGCAGGATCCTGCAGGGAATTGAACGAACGCACCCCAGTCCCAGGCAGCTGCGACAGATACATCGAGTGCGTTGTAAGTATCGGATACGTCTGAATCATAAATATTTTCTCATACATACTGTACCCCTATTAAGTATAACCATTTTCATTTCAGAATGGTACTTCTGAAGAAAAAACCTGCCCTGATGGTCTTCTATTTAATGCCGAAGCTCTATTCACTACATACCCATGCCAATACCCCAACGAAGTCAAGTGCCTTGAACGCTCATCCCTACGTGAGTAAATGGCTTGATTATTATCAATTACCTATGATAAATTCTTAACGTATATGCCAGACGTTAACCCAATATTAAGTTGGGTGCGTGATGAATAACAGATGCTATCTGCGCATAATAAAACTCAGGTTTCTTCCTTGCATGACGCAAATCTTCGCAGCAGTTCGACAGATTCTTTTAATATGTTTACTTTGTTTGTCTTTTTGCAATGCCATTCCTACTGCGAAACCAATATTTATTATTTCGTTAGTCTATAGGAAATTTGACAACTACGAGTAACAAAGCATTCCATGATCGTTTAGCGTGTTCAAATTCAGATATCCAAACATACGAGTAGCACTGCGATTGCATTGAAATCTTAAGCAATGTCGTAAGTTCACACGTTAACTTCTGTAGCAACAAGCAATTACGACCACATCAATGTTCGCTGACATTTGGACACGTTTTCAGAGCCTGCTCAGCCGACAGAAGATTGCCCCCATCAATTTGGGTACTTCAAATTGGGTGATGCTCGAAACTGCAGTGCGTTCAGGAATTGTGTGAACGGTGTTGGCTTCGACTTCACATGTCCCGAGGGCTTGGCTTTTAGCTCTGAGACCTATCGCTGCGAATGGCCCGATGAAGTTGCTGACTGTGACGCAGAAGGTAATTAACACCATTACCATGTTCTGTATTCACGTCATACGAGAATAGTTAAAGCTGGATCCTATATACTTAACTTAACATTATAAATTCGACTTTGCGTGGTTGTAAAGTTTATAATGTATTCGTATTATTGGTAAATACTTTTTAAATTTACCTAGTATGTAATTTTATCGTGATATTCCCACGGGTTCAGGACGCAAGCATGCAAAAACCCAAAATATTCATTTATTTAGATATAACATCATGCACGAGTGGTCAACGTGTAATGTAAATAAAGACCATAATTGCCATGCGATAATGTTTCTTTGTCAATTTCAAGGCATTCCCTTTATTAATTAATATACCAGAATTTCGATTCACAACCAGATCTAGATAATATTTCCGCTAGTGACTTTATAAATTTAATGAAAAACAAAGAACAGCTTCGACCAGAATCCGGAATTATGTAAGTAATTGTAATGTTGTGACCAATTTCTTTTTTTAGCCTTCCTTGGCTTCCGATGCCCGGCGATACCGGTATCCAAAGAGCTCGGACCACCCGCTGGATTTAGATACTACAGGTGAGAACACATCTTAGCTTTAGGTACGTAGGTCATTCCACGGTATCTTGATATATCTTTCCGATTAACCTGTCGGCATGACCTTTCATCTGTTTCCTTGTCCAACATGTTCATATTTATTCGCATGTAAAGATGGTGAATTTTTAAAAAAACCGAGGTCAAAATCGTAAACGATTTAAAATAATACGTTTAGTTTGATTTGTGGCTGGCAAATCATAGTGAACGTGTAACAGGTTGGCATTTGCCGATGGGTGACCGGTCAGCCGGTGTCAAGTAGCTGTTAAATGTCAGCAGATGAACGCCGACCTTGGTGAGGTAACCTCATTAGAACTACCTATAGATTACATAACACGGCAATGTGTTGTTCCTTTCGTATAAACGTTGGATACTCTCTCCTCCGCGCTAGCCACTTGCACAACACCTATATATTGCAAATATTGTTATCAATTCTAATATTAGTCATTGATCAGAGTTGAGGATGTAACATGAGCAGATCTAACTTATTTGAATCTGACCATTTCAACGACCTAAATGTTAATGAGGTACCCTTGACATTCAGGTCCGTTGAAATGAGTGAAACAACACGTTAATGCTAAACATATTAGGTATATTAAATGCCTGATTTAACCTCTAAGGCTGCAGGAAAATATAAATCTAGGTTTAGTAGTTAAACTAGCTTAAGCTTGACAGTTCCATACATTTTGACACTACTAAACTGAGCTTAACGCTAACTCGAAATTTATGTGTTTCCAGCAAGTAGCCATTAGAAATGTTAGAAGTGTCGTAGGCATATCAATTTTACTTAAATAATATTGGATATAAAAAAAATAGAACATCTTCATTCTCTTCATGCAACATCGTATGTTTTTTTACCACACATAATATTTAGCAGCCAAAAAAAATGACCTTAAAGCTGAAGTATACTAAGAATTGCTAATACAAGATTTTGAAGTAACAACGTAGCCATTTAGATAGGTATTTAAAGGTTTATTGTTAAAAACAAACATAATAAAACATAATTAAACTATATATAGAAAATTTGGCCTAAATCGCCGTCAATGGGTAAGGTGCCCAGAAGGCTGGCCGTATTTCCTCGTTATATAGCGATACTTATACGGTATTTAAATATATTTAACTTATATATATGTTAACATATATATATGTTTATCCGTTCGTTACCTAGTAGGTACCCATGACACAAGTTGTGTTTGGGACTAGGTCAATTGGTTTTTACTGTCCCGTGATATTTATTTTATTGTTTTAAACTTGCCACCTCCAAGTTTTCAGGGTTTACTTCTGTGGTTCTTTGGAACATAGTGCACAAAACTTAGCTTTAAGGTCGCCTTCATAACAAAAATAATGTAGGTAGGTAACATAGCTACACTGAGTAAATACTAGACCAAAATGTAAAAGAGTTTGTTTGCGGAATATTAAATACACTCTTTATTTTTAATTAATATTTAAGCTTAAGATCTTAGTAATTGAAAAAAAATAGAATAATCCTGTCACTCAAGATTGTAAAAAATTTCAATCGAAATTTACAATCAAGATTTCATACGAACACCAGCATTTGCATTTTACATCAAAAAAGCGACCTGCTTTAACATTGATTAATATTTTTTGTGGCAAACTATGTGATGGTGTCTGTGTCGTTTGCCACGTAACATCAACAAGTGTTGAAACAGCGGGGCTGCTCCGAAATTCGAATTCGTGTTGTTCCGTCCCTCTGACACTAATACTATTTAATACGAGAGTGAGAGGGACGGTACGATACGAACTTCGATTTTCTAATTTCGGAGTAGGCCCTCAGGCCCTAACGGAGAAAATTGCGCGGCTATTCAATTTCCACTGTTTTATTACTTACTGTTCAACTAAATAGTCCGCTCTGTTTTTGTTGCTAACTTTTAATTCTAAAACACAATAGGCAATTATTAACTAATCAGTAATCAGCAATGGTAACTTTTTTTCAGAGCCGACTCAAACTGCCAGAAGTATTTCATTTGCATCGAAGGCCACCCGCGGGCCCTGAGCTGTGGAGGTGACTCTGCCTTCGACGAGTTGACTTCGTCTTGCGTCTCCGCTGACGAAGTAGCCGTCTGTCCGCAGGAACTCAGGGCATCAGCCGCTCGGTCTAGAGAAGACGAAAAACAACGACTCGCAAAGGAAGTCTCGTTCAACGCACGACCGCCGCAACAGAAAAAGAGATTCTAAGTGCATTCGAATCTAAACGCCAGATATTTCAACCTAGTCTTACTCAAGTCATTTTTAGTTACCAATGTTACAGTTTTTTTACAGATAAAAACTTCAAATAAAGTCAATGAATAAAATATAAACAATTTAAAATAAAAATCTAATTTTTATTTTTTAACAGCTTTTGCCCGCAGCTTCGCCCGCGTGGAATTCGGTTACCGCGCGCTTTTCCCTCGGGAACTGTGCATTTTTCCTGTATTAAAAGTAGCCTAGGTATGTCACTCTCTGACCAGTAAACTATCTCTAAGCCAAAAATCAAGTCGATCCGGCGCTCCGTTTCGACGTGAAAGACGGACAAACATACAAACACACACACTTTCGCATTTATAATATTAAGAATAGATTTATGTTTGTCTTGGCGTATTTTATTTTAAGTATGTACATTATGTTGTGAACCATGTGATAAATCGTTAATTTTTTTATCATATCATTATGTAAAATGACCAATATGAGGTAGCAATTTGATAAAAACTGCCCGGGCATCAGGTATACAATAATGTCTATTTCCTATTGGGCAATGCAAAGGCGCCGTTTTGTCACCAAATTAGTTTATAATATTATCACATATTATTGATTATAAATATGTATGTTAGTCTGTAAGGTATTTATTGTATGGGCCAAGTTGCCCGATATAAATGAATTTATTATTATGCTCGTAAGAGCGTGTCGGACACGCCCAAGATAGGGTTCCGTAGCCATTACGAAAAAAAATCAGGTAATATTTAACTAAGAATTTCATATTGTGTACCTACGGAATCTTCCAGGTTTAGGTACATTCAATAATTCTCAAGAAATCTTGGCCGTTATAATTTTCCTTGTAAATTTGATACATTTTTACTACCATCCTGATTTTTTTCAAAAGTGTCCACCCAAAGGTTAAAGTTGAATATCTCGCAAACAGATCACTGAAACGATAAATCGTCTTGAAACTTTCTATATATTTTTCTAATATTTTTTTATTAATGTAAAACTAAAAATCAATCAGATCAATCTAAATAAATCAATAAAACTAAAGATTTATAATTATATAGCAATCCATGAAAAATAAAAGGAACCTAGCAAGTGACCAATTGTTTCCACTGTTGCTATTTAATTTCTTCTCAATCGAAGTGAAAAGCAGAGTGTAAAACTCGAGCATTAAACCCATTTTCCCCTTGAAGTGTCTATCTACCCTTGACGTACCGGCTCGGGTGACTATATGAACGCCTCGGGTAAAATGGCTCGTTTTATGTTCTTCCTGTACAATCTACTATTTCACTTCTCATGCTCTTAAAGTTCGTATTTAAGTATGCTGAATCTCGGCGACGTAAAATGCTCTAGTGCATAAAGTAAAATCTTCGTCTAAGACTAAGGCAAGGTGTCAAACGTCACAAACAAAAAAGTTTCTATATACTCGTATTTCTTAATAATTTTAAATTTATATAAAACTAAAAATCAAATTTAACAATCAAATTAAATCAGTAAAACTAAAAATGTACAATTATTATCTAGTAACTGAACAATTGTTTCCAGTAATTGCTATTTCATTTGCTCGCAATCGAAGTGAAACGCAAACGCAGTGTATTACTCTAGCATCAAACCCATTTTCTCCTCGACGTGTCTACCCACCCTCGCCGTACCGGCTCGGGTGGCTATATGAACGTCTCGGGTAAAATAGCTCGTTTTATGCTCTTGTTGTACAACCTACCATTTATCAGCTAAGTATTTGATACGCATCTTCTCTCTACCTGCGAGTACCTACATCACTTCCACTCTCTAAATAAATTAGTGAGTTTTTATAATACTGACAAAAATAATTGTGAAAAAAGTATTTCCGTAACCCTATGGCTCAGTTTCATTGGTCGATAGCGCCTGCATGCGGGGTGCGGTAGATTTCTGTAACGCATGTCATAGGGCCCGCATTCGGAGAACCGTTTTCATTGGCCCGCATGCGGCATGCGGTAGATTTCCTTAACATATGCCATAGGGCCCGCATTCGGGGAACCGTTTTGATTGGTCGATAGCGTCCGCATGCGGGGTGCGGTAGATTTACGCATGCCATAGGGCCCGCATGCGGGGAACCGTTTTCACTTGTCGATAGGGAAAGACTACCCATGGAAATCATGGAATGCGAGAGAACACAGCTTAAATTCTGCAGTTGCTTTAAGAGAGTAGCAGAACGCAGATTCTCGCCATTGTTGTGTGGAGCAATTTTATTTGAAGAGTTTCACTGGGAAGTCAACTTTTTCTGTTCCGTGGAGTCAACCGAGTCAACGCATGCGGTATATCGACCAATGAAACTGAGCCATCAATTTTCGTCATATAGTCGTACACGCCAATCAATCAGCGCTTACAGCCCAACCCACCCATCGCATCGCTCAGTACGAAACTCGAAGTTCGTATCGTATCGTCCCTCTCGCCCTCGTATTAAATAGTATAAGTGTCAGCAGGGCTACTACGAAACTTTTTTCCAAATAAATAAATACTAAAAGTAAAGGCGCGGCCACATGCAAGCAAATCGCTGGACAGGACACTCGTTTCAAGTGTCAAATCCGGTCACGTGACTATAGCGATAATGAAACTGAAAATGTTGAGCAATATCGCTGGAAAAAAAACCTCTTCAATTTCAGCTGAAACATTGAAACATTTTTTTTTCATGCACTCCAATTTATTTTATTTGTACCACTGCCACGACTGCTACTAAATGAGATTAAGAATTCATCTTCCAATCCAAGACTAAGATCATTCCTGCAAGTATATGCTGCTGCACGACGCGGCGACTTGACGCTACTTTTTTGAGTCGCTGGAAATTCAAAATCACATTCAAAATGCGGTCACGTGACCAGAATTATCGCTGCAATCGAGCGACGAGCGACTGCATGTGGCCGCACCTTATATATTCTCAATGTTACCAACCTAACGACTTCCGCATGACAAAATCATTAAAATACAAACAATGAAAAAATATATATATCAGCACTCATTATTAACAATAAAGTTTAAAATTAATTTTCAGTAAAAAAATACTTTATTTTACGTTTAAATTCAATTCATTTTTTTATGTATTTTGGTCATCAGGTTGTTTTCCTTGGTAATCTTCTATGAAATCCAGCTTTATGATTGGTTGTATTGCATGACGAAACTTCAAACTATCTTTTAAAGCCAATAACATCAACAGTTATAAAAACAAGTATCGATGAATAATTTAATTTAACTCGATGAAAAGAGTTTAGTGAGAGTTTATGTCATTTTTGTGCGAAAGAAGCGCGGTTTTATTACGTTCTTCCTCACATTCAAATTTGAATTTTTACAAACCAAAAACGATTTCGTATGAACGAAAGTTGTGTTTTTCTGAAATATTAAACAGGAAAAAGTTATGAAATTATAGTCAAGATCGTGGAGCGCTGTTAAATAACGTGTGGAGGGTGACGGGCAGGCGGTCGCGCGACATTCCGCTGGCGCAGCCCTGGCGGGCATCGCCCTAGTTGCCCCTTCGGATCGAACGGTTGCGTAGTAGCGACCAAGGGCCGTAGCCACCGAACCCTGTTATTATTTTAGATTCCGGGTCCAAAAAGTGTAATCAATCGACTTTTTCCTTGTTTTAATCTATTCCGTTATCGCGAGTGTTCAGTTTCCGTTAACAAATTACGAAGCAATATTGTGTATAGTTAAAATGGAAGATTCTTATATTATTGCAAATTTCCACATGTTATGTCGCCTCTGCTTAAGCAAGAGCTCTCTAATGGTGTCCATTTTCGGTGCCGCTCCTGATGATGATAACAATTTGACACTAACCTCTAAAATCGCCGAAATTGCAGAGCTTCAGGTTGGTTATGTTACCTATTTAGATTACGTTATTTCTTGGAATGTATATGTTCATTGTTAATCTTAATGACGTAACGTATTTTAATTTTGTTTATAGCTGGACCCTAATGATGGCCTACCAGGAAGAATCTGTTACAAATGCTTGTTTAAAGTGGACAAATGTTCCAAGTTCAGACTGCAATGTATTCAGAATGAGACAAGGCTGAGGCAAATCACGAACCGTGTCAATGAACAAGACAATTCAAATTCATCAGAAGTAGACACTTACAATTACCCCAACACTCAAGAGCCCCACAAACAAGAGTATATAGTGGAAGATAGTGTGGTCATGGTAGTAGACCCAAGCTTAGACTATGATTCTTCGGAAGATTCAGACAATGCTGATCAGGCCGATATGGATGTTGCGGAAAGGGACAACACCCCTGAAGGAGATCCGATGCCTGAATCTTTCTTCAAAAATGTATTTATGTGTCAGTATTGTGATCAAGCTTTTATTTCACAAGAAAAGTGTAAGGAGCATGAGCATGCTTATCATGATCCCAATTTGCCTTTCAAGTGTACAGAGTGTAGTCTGGTGTTCCCTGAACGGAGCCAGTATGTGCAGCACACAAAGCAAGTGCATGGCAATGACAAACCATATCACTGCCCTGAATGTGATAAGTGCTTTGGTCGCAGATCTGACCTGAGAAAGCATTCTATTGTCCATACTGGCATAAGGCCTTATCAGTGTCATTACTGTCTCAAAAGTTTCTCCCGCAACACCAATCTTAGTAAACATCTTAGAATACATGCAGGACACAAGCCTCATGTTTGCCCCCTCTGCCCAAGGAGCTTTGTTTGCAGAGGAGAATTACAGCGCCATGTTTTAGTTCATTCTGGTATGAAACCATATGCATGCAGAAAATGCCCTTTGACTTTTGGACGGAGAGATAAACTTATCAAGCATGAGGTCAGACATGGCCCTACTGCCTCAAGCGGAGCACATGACATTGATAATGAACAAGAAAGCCAAGACATGGTTGTTAATGTTAACCCTTACAGTAATCTTTTAACTTCTCCGACCCACCAGAATTCTGATTATGATCTACCTCGAGTTCCAGACCATATAGCCGGAGTGGGCAGTTTCATGAACCAAATACATAAGACCCCATCAACTTCTAGCAAACTACCACTGTCCCCACCGAAACCAAAAACTGTAGTTTCTAATAAAAACAAACCTAAAAATATCAAATGCCATCAGTGTCCAAAGAAGTTTTCTTCATTAGATGCATACAAGACTCATGTGTCTATAGCCCACATTGGCTCTAGGGGATTCCAGTGTAAAATTTGTTTCAAGAAATTCTCACGCAAAAGAGAATTGGACCGCCATGTGACATTACACTCTGGAATGAAGCCTTTTTCATGCAGCCAATGTGACAAAAAGTTTAATAGGAAAGACAAGCTCAATAAACATGAGCAAACTCATGAATGCCTGGTTGTGAATATGCCTTGCATAGAATGCGGTGTCACTTTTGAGAAAAAAGCTGACCTAGTGGCCCATATTAAGTCGCATTTCACAGATAATTATGATGACAAGCCTGAAATCAAAAAGGAGGATGATCAGGAATACCCAGTGGATGAAAATTACTATGACTTGGAAACTTGAGACAAGTCTTTTCACATTGAACACATTTCACTGATTATTTAAACAAAGTAACTGTGGCACTGCTGTTCTATGTAATACTACTGTCCTTATGATCACTGTCATAGATAAAGATAAAATTATAAAATATTCATGATTGTATTACCTACCATACTTTAGTACTTATGAAAATCAATAAAGATCGACTCAATGTAATTAGATACTCTTAATAAATTAAATGTTTGAGAGTTCTAAGTGACTAAAGTAAATACTAATAATAATGTAAATACATGAATCTATATTACTAAAATAGTCTATTGTTTGTGTAACTATGTTAAAACACAGGACTTAATGTGATTATGTGGATCTAGCTTACTAAAAATTATTATACAACTGTAAATTATTTACTACATACATAATAAGTTTTTTAGCACATCAAACAAATCTGTTTTAACCAAACTGATGCATCTCAAATAGGTAGTGTTATTATGATGTACCTATAATGTTTCAAAAATAAATTATTATAGTTATAGGTACCTATATAGTATTTAGATAGGCAATAATAATTGGAGTAAGGTAAGCTTCACAACCAATTTGTTATATTTTGTTGACTTTTTATGCAAGATAAGGAAGAAGCCTGTTGTTTTGCATGCCAACTCAGACTTATGAAGTGTAATTGAACTTAGTATTGACAATGATGTTAGATGTTAGATTGAAGGTGCTGAAATGATGAACCTACCTTTATAAATCCTATGTCTAATTAAACTTATAACTGAGCAATTACTAAGTTATGTGTTTAAAGTACACACTTAATATACACCTTTGTGTCTGATTTGATCAAGGGCATTGATTTTGTTTTTTATTTTAATAGATTTGTATCAAAGATAATCAATTGATGGATCAAATGTTTGACTAGTCCATTTTTGTCAGTTGTTTTAATTTTAACTACTGTCGATCCTGTTGGTATAGTTAGGTACTTAATTAAATTACTGATAATGACATGGTTATTATGTTCATAATTTTTATATAAGAGATATGTTAAAATGCAACCTGACTAAATTATCATGAATAATTTTAACAATGCCTTACTTTTTACACATGTTTGTGGTAATACCATGAACAAATAAAGCTGTGATCTGGGTATGAATATTTCATTAATGTTAAACATTTACACAAGTAGATAGTAACAGACAACAGACCTATGTAATGTATGTAACTATATTGAAAACATGAAGCATGTTGTCTGTCGCTAAACAGGCAGCCAGCTGAACCCTGAACTGTATACTTATTACTCTTCTCACTTGAACACATTAATATATCACTACATTCGCAAACTTATTTGTAAAGGTTAACAAATGTGCATATAATATGTGCCATTTCATAGCTATAGCACTCTTCAACCGTAATAGATAATCTGGAGCAATTAGTGGAGCTATTTAACCCTTTTCCAGGCCCCACTATTTTAGATAAGCTAGTACAAAATGAATCGTAGTTTTATGTTGTTTATCTATGACGGATTAATTCAAAACAAATTGCATTTTTAACAACTTCAATTAATTTTGAGCCGTAATTGTAAATGTAGTAAGGTCGAATATTTGTGTACATTTATGTGGTTGCTATTTATCATTTATGTACTATGCCTGGAAAAGGGTTAATAAAAGGCGGCTATTGTCTCGCCAGTCTCGTTTTTTCAAAAATTTTGACAATTCATGAAGACTGGGTATTGCCAGTTGGAAGTGGAAAATTTCCGGTAACTCGCTGTGCGGACAAAGGTGTTTTCGACAACTGGCAGTAGCGAATACGCAGTTACAGCTTGATTACAACATTAATCCTGTGACCACACTGTTGCAACTCTGTAGCAATATCAGACTTTTAAGAAGAGCTAAATTATGTATTAGCCGATGCGAGTCCCTGTGTTATTTATCATGTGAACTTTACAGTACGTCCAAAACGTCACTGATTCAAATAGCTTTGTGAATCCTTTTATCAATGAATTCCATAATGACTGATGCCAGTATTATTAAGTGAATCAGTGATGTGATACCATTATTATTTTTTGTGGAAAGGTTCTATAGGAGGATGCCACAATTCATTTAGTTCGAAAGTATGTATAAAAAGAAGTAGTGTGTAAAAGTATGTATGTAAGTAGGATGTATAAAAGTTGCATATACTGTGCATATTTATTTTGTACTTTGTTTGGCTGCTGCTCACTTGCTAGAGGATAAATCTGTTGTTTATGCCAGCACATACATTATTTAAATCATTCAAATAATTTACATGGGTGGCTACCATAAGCAAGTCTTTTTTAGTAATAGTTATACTTAGTAGATTTTTTCATAGTATTAGTAGACATGCGGTTCACCAGATTGTAGCCATCTCTGCTACCTAAAAGGACACAGTTGCTGACTTTATAGATAGAGATACGCTTTTCTTGAAGGCCCCATATCGAAGCTATATTGAACAACCGACGAGGGAATTTTATTACACAACTTTGTGGAGGTCACTCATGCAAATTATTTGATCGGTCAATTTAGGAAGACGAACGTAATTGATTCTGTCACCTATCTCTGTCTCGGAACACTATTTATTGCCCGCGTCACGGAAGTGTAGCACTGACCTTTAGGCTTTAATTTATAAAAGCACCTACAAAATAAGGTATCGCGAAAGACAGCAATACGAGGGCTACCGTTTTCGCGCTCACCAGCTGGCGCCACTGTAGACAAAAGGTCCTGCCTGAGGTATAGTGGTCAGTTTGTTATCACGGGCGTGAAAACAAAATTTACATTTAAATCATATTTACCTACCATAAAAAACCATAAAAATATCGAGCATGCCAGTGTTGCGTAGTCCCGTTTTGTTCGGGAAAAAGGGAGGTCAAAGATTTCCGAAAGACAAAACTGTCTCAGACGTTCATTGACCCGTAGTAACGCATATTTGCCATAATTAATTTCAGTTATTGCAAAATATTCACAAAATTGTTCTAATTATAAATAAACCCGCGTAGCTCACCCAAAAACAGACATTTGTCTTTTCGGAGACCTCACGCTACACTAGCGCCTATAGAGACGCATTCATACTATATAGCCCTCATTGACGGCGCGCCTGAAGTGCTACTACGAAATTCGAAAATCGAAGTTCGTATCGATGTACCGTCCCTCTCACTCGTAATATAAGCGTAATATTAGCGTCTGCGGGACGGTACGATACGAACTTCGAATTTCGTAGTAGCCTCTGTCGCTGTCTCATGCGCATAATTGAGCGGTAATAGATACACTTTCGTGGCGCCGGCTGTATTTAAGGTTTTTTGTGTAGACCATGGCAGATTTGCATTTCAAACTTGATGATCTCCTGGCGACAGCATTGAGATTGTAGCGACATCACAAGCATGACTGTTTTAAAGAGGAGTTAATTATAGAATCAATAAAATAATTTGTTATTCTTATTGTATCCTAAAAACTGAATAAAGATAAGAACCGTGCACATGGCACATTATACATATAATTACATGCATATTTAATTTAGTTTTTCCATGTCATGTACATTACATATGTGAAATTACGTAAGATGGATATTCCTACCGATTTTAAAATTGTGTCGGTTTTTATTTCTGTTTGTCTTAAAAATTGTTCCAATTATTTTACTTTCTTCATTAAACGCTGTCACTTAATTACGAACATTTGTTTGTATTTAATATCATTGATCGTAAGTAATCTAATCCCTACGAATATTTATTAGAATATATCGTGTAAATTAAAATAACTGTTACCTCTTCAAGCATAAACCGCAGAACCAATGTAGGTAGATGAAATTTGGTAATGAGGGAATGACAAGGATAGTTTTTTAAATCTTCCAGTAATTCAGGAAGTTATTAGGCTAATTTATTGAGAATCAGGCGTTACTTTGCGACCTTATGATAGCTACGTTTATGCAAGATATGCGTGTTCATGCAGTTCCTCCACCAGAGCATACAAACCCATCTATCACCACCACCACACTACACTGACGCGTTTCGAACTCAACCAGAGCTCATCTTCAGAGCAACACAACCGTACACCTTGCTACCAGATGTTGTTCTACGTAGCTATCATAAGGTCGCGGGACTCGCGGGTGAGCAAAGTTATTGTTTTTGTTTTGTTAGTTTGACAGAAAGCTTTTGTACAGGTTTTTCATCCATGTTTTTAAAGTTTAGTCACGCCTTTAACACGCCTTGGAGTACGATAAATACCTATCTTTAAAGAAATGTTTGTTAAGAATAAATAAAAGTCCCGGAAAAAAAAATTACAAGGGTATTCAGTCGAATTAATCTAACCAGCTGCTGAAAACTTCCGGAAAAAATACTTATAGGCCCGGAGATGGTGACACAAAATATTAGATTATTTGTACCAGTCTGGCTGTTCTTCGGGGGTCTAATTACGGAATGACAAAAAGAAAATGATGATCATAGCGCTGGTAACGGCGGCCCAATCGCGTGGGCGTTAATCGAACGTGTCGGATAAATAACGAAAATCGAACGGTTTGTTCCACAAAAATGCTTGTATTTTCCGATAGTCGATAAAAAAAGATGTAGGCGGTAGTGTAATGCCATACTTCTCCGGTGTGACTTACAGCCCGCCATACCGACGCGAATACATTAATTAAAAAAAAAAAAACAATTCAACCATTTGTTCCAGGCTAATTTTTGCACAGCTAATCATCGTCGAGTAGCCATTCAAGAAAAACACCATGCCATACTTTTCTCGCGGTTCCAAATGACCGCCATACGTGGCCATACCGCCGCAAAGAAGTATTTTTTTTTTTTGCAAAACGATTTTTTTTTTTACGACCTGACGAACTCGGGTGGCACTACCTATGTACCCCCCACTGCTGGGCATGGGCCTAGGCCTCTCAGAATGAGACTTTGGCTGCAGTTTCCACAGGCCCAGTGCCGATTGGCACTTAACACACCATTGAATTGCTTTGCATCTGTTGTGTGTGCAAGCTTCCTCACGTTGTTTTCCTCCGACGTAAAGATCTTAGAAAACTTTTATATTACAATCCCAAATAACTCCAAAGCGTGTACAAGCCGGTTTGAAACCACAATCTTAGGCTGCGTTTCCACCAGAGATGTGCGAGGAATGTGTTTTTCATGAACCAATAGAAACGCTTCATTTGCCTATCCGGGCCAATCGACTATTTTACCGACACTTTGGGCATATAATATCGTACTTCCAACAAAATATTTCACGGTTTAATAGATTGAACTTACGTATATAGGATGGCATGCATTTACTTATTGTTTAAAAAAATGTTGCGGACAGATTTGTGTCGGTAAAAAAAGTTGATTGGCCCATCCTCGCAAAGCTCAGCTGTTTCCACCTTCGAGCTGTGCTGCGCGAGGATAAATAACTGAAGCGTTTCTGATGGTTCTTGAAAAACAAATTCCTCGCAACACCGTCGCACATCTCTGGCGGAAACAGCCTTATGCTCGAGAGGCGATAGGAATAGGACTCGAACAACTGTTGTAGGTTTATTGAAATTAGTGCCTATAAATTAATAGGGTTGGTTTTCGCTTGCTCTGGTTTTTCAACTACTAATCTGGCAGGATGGCCCACGCGTGTCCTAGTTAGATTATGGGGGTACTAATGTTGTAAATCTAATCAGTTTCTCACTGGCGTACACAACTTAGCAGAATTAGGGGCTGTTTCACCATCCATTTATTAGCGTTAACCACAGCGTTAACCGACGACTAACTTACTACTTTAGTTTAGTTTAGTTTAGTACCCTTTCCGGCCGGCTCGATACAATCGTGCAACTATCCTGAGCGCGCGTAAATCATCTTTTCACGAACCACAATTAATTGACATTTTAGAAGAAAAATCGGAAAAACAGTGTCTCGGCTGGAAAGGGGTAAGTAGAATAAACTTTTTGAACATGTTTTTTGAGAGTAGCTTTGATTCAAAAGTATTAACTACAAAATTAAATAAGGTGCAGGGAATGATATAAAAAAATCCTTTCTTATTCATTTATTAAGCTGATACAAAAAGAAAAGTATTATATTAACCAGCTAGAGGATTAGCGTGTATAGTAACTGAGGTAATCCGAGCATCTGTGAGAGGCTTGTATGTTTTAAGATTCACTGCCATCTTCTCCAAATCGTCAAGAGCTTCAAAACCATCAATGACCCTGGAAAAAAAGTTTTTATTCAAATGAAAGAACTATGCAATTTCTGCTTTAACAATAGTCATTGCCAAACTTATTAGAATGGGGGCGTAGCCGCGGGCCGCAGCTAGCTAGCTAGCTAGTGGTCAAGGCATAGTTGAGAAAACTTACACTAAATATTTTTTTTATTAAATAAACTGATGTTATCACCGTTCCAGCTTAACGAATTTGAGAATTGGATGTATGTATATCTGTGATGCCATGTAAATTGTATGATAAATAAATTACTGAATTAATCAATACCCCTCACTACCTTCTCCCTAAAAATTCCACAGTTCAATATTGTTTCAAACAGAAAATTCTTTCTCAATTCTGGACTCAGTTTACTTAAACTAAAATGAAATTAATCAACTATATATTTACCTTCCAAACACCGTATACTTTAAGTCCAAATGTGGTTGCTCTGCATATGTTATGAAAAATTGGCTTGCATTTGTGTTTGGTCCATTATTTGCCATGCTGACCATTCCCCGTGCATTATGCTGCAAAACATCCAAAAGTACATAATATACTCAGCGGCACAAAATTACTTATTTCTGCATACATTTGAGGGCCAGATTTTTTGCCGCTCAGTATATATGAAAGGTTTGTATGAGTGCCGGCTTTAGGCCAGGACCAAAAAGGCGTCGCGCGCGCGCCATGTCAACTTAACCACTTCATTTCAATACCTATTTTTTATCAATCTAAAAGAAAACTAGACTCGAGAGTATTAACTTTTATAGGCTTGTCTTATAGGAGTATGAGAAAATTTAAAGGTATCTAATAAACGCATTGCTTATCGCGTAACTAGTGGCCAAAGGCATGACTCGCCCGGGGTGACTAGATGGCTATGCTAACCCTCTTCTTCTTCCTATTCTTCAGCCCATAGCCACTCAATTCTGTGTAGGCATCCTTGTGTTGTCTCCTGAAACATTACTTTGCAGTCGTTCTAATCATGAACATAGTCTTTTTACTTACTTTTAAGTCTTCTCTAAATTCGTCTTCAAACTTCCTGCCCCATATAGAAGATCCGCCTTTGCCTGTACCAGTAGGGTCACCGGTTTGAACTATGAATCCCTGCAAGCAATAGTGCGAAATTAAATGTATTCTCATTTGTTTGTAACAAATATACTTCTTTATTATAATTTATAATATATTTACCTTGATATTTCTGTGAAATAAAGAACCATCATAATAATTACTTGCACAGAGTGCTAAAAAGTTTTCACAGGTCTTCGGGCAATGCTCGCAAAATAATTCAATTTTTATATCACCAACATCAGTATGCAATGTGACGGACATATTTATTTATATTCAGGTACAACTGAAAATATACAAACAAACAAACGCAAACCAAACTACAAATTTTTAAGGTTAAGATGCAAGTACCTGTGACGTCACAGTGACAGTTGAGACGCGTATTTTTCTAAACCTCTTTTTTTAAGTTTATCCCCCTTCTAACAAGATGGACTATGCCGCAGTCACAGTGTAAGAAAATGTAAAAAAAAAGTTCTTAGACTTTGACTATGCCTTAAATAGGCCTTAACTAAAATTAAAATAATACTACTTCCATTTTTTTACTCTCTAAACCTCTAAAGGGACCGACTTTGACCTATCTTTTAAAAGTCGTCAGACAACATAATAATAGCTTTGAGTATTTTTCTAGATAAATACTCAAAGCATAATAGCTATTACAGGTTTAGATAAACATTGATATTTATTTCATATACTTAATTACAAATAATACAATAGAACAAACATAAAAAACATAAAATTAAAACTATCATATTGTAGTAGGGAGCTAGTAGATATCTGTTTCGTTATTTTAACCTACTCAGACCCCACGTCAAATGTTTAATGCAAGAATAAGTTGACATCAGATTAGACATTATAGAGGCTATTATAAGTAATCAATCAACTAATATCTATCACATGCATACTTTCGTTGATAGATCATAGATTGAATCGACGACCGGATAGCCAAGTGGTTAGAGAACCTGACTACCAGTGGCGTAGCTATCAAGGGGCTAGGCGGGGCAGTGCCCCGGGGCCCTCAAGCTCAGGGGGCCCTCGAAATTCTGCTTTATAGCTGATGATAAAGTTGCTTAGCATTTTTAAAGTATTTGTATATAATGATTTTACTTCAAAAAACCTTACCAGTTTTGATAGCAGTGGGCCCCATTTTTTTATTTGCCCCAGGACCCTAGGTTACCTAGCTACGCCACTGCTGACTACGAAGCTTGAGGTCCCGGGTTCGCTCCCCGGCCGGGGCAGATATTTGTATGAATAATACGAATGTTTGTTCTCGGGTTTTGGATGTTGTATTTAAGTATGCATTTATCTATATAAGTATGATTATCCGTTGCCTAGTTAAGTATCCATAGTGCAAGCTTTGCTTAGTTTGGGACTAGGTCAATTGGTGTCAAATGCCTCTTGATTTTTAACTATTTTTTTACTAGGTATTTATCTAGACATGTACTTAATGTGTTAAAAAAATACCGTAAAACGGGCTGAGAAAGGGATTACGGTGGGAGTAGGTATAGGAAGTATAGAACTAGGTAATATTTTGTTTTCACTAGCTACTTAAAATTTCTGGCTCAGCTTGCTAAATGTACCTAGTTATATTTTTAGACAATATTATACCTATGTCCTTTTTTCTGGTAAATTGTTAATTATTTTTTTCATATGTTCCTTTCCTATCCTTTTTGACCCCACTACGGGGTGAGCTGGGATTTGCCTATATGTATTTTAGTGTTTATTGTTTAAACTATTAAACTAAACGACAGATAATCATTATGAAACTAAAATTCATACCACCGGAACATTTTTCATCTACTTACAAACATCAACTTGCTACATATGAAAATATTTTTTATCAGGGTTTGAACTTCAATTTTGTCCCTACTCATCCCGTTTTACGGTTCTGTTTCTGTTTAGACTTTACTGTTTACTTTACTTCTGACAATAAATATCGGAGCGGCCAAACTTCTACAAGATATTGGAATGCTTACTTAGGTACTATGATATTGATGATGATGGCTATACGGTATACGTTCGGCAACCTGATTCATTTCGCAACTTTTCATACCGCAACTAGTTCAGGATTTTTTTTATTCGACTGGATGGCAAACGAGCAAGTGGGTCTCCTGATGGTAAGGGATCACCACCGCCCATACTCATCTGCAACACCAGGGGTATTGCAGATGCGTTGCCAACCTAGAAGCCTAAGATGGGATACCTCAAGTGCCAGTAGTTTCACCGGCTGTCATAAGGTGCGACCAAACCGCTGCTTAAAAAACGGTGACGGCACGGAATCGCAGTGACCGTATGCGCACCGTTTTCATCGCATGCTCCGCAGTGACGTGTCGTAAACTTCAGAGCCCGTATTGCCTAACGTTTCTGACGCTCGCGATCGCAATCAAATGACAGTTTTTAAATGCGAAATCTGTCATTTGATTGCGATCGCGAGTGTCAGAAACGTTACGCAATAGACCCTCAGGTCTTTACCGAACAAAAGTCGTGAGGTTTACGGAACGTCACTGCGATTCCGCACCATTTGCTTATTTTAAGCAGCGGTGTGGAAAGCATGCAAAAAAACGGTGCGCATGCATACGATGCGTCACTGCGATTCCGTACCGTCACCGTTTCTTAAGCAGCAGTTTGGTCGCACCTTTACTCTCCATGCCAAAACACAACAGTGCAAGCACTGCTGCTTCACGGCAGGATTATACCTAGTGCCATCCACGAAGACGCGTGATTTTGTCAAAATTTGGTCATTAATGACATTCAAAGAACCACGGCACGCGTCATCGTGAATGACTACCTATAGGCGGGTTTTAGTGTCACGCGTACCGTCAGTACGGATCGCTCCGCACAGGCAGATCTATATGAGCTTCCTATCCGCGCGGACGGTCGTCCGTACGGACCCCCCCGTATTACTCTAAAACGCTCCCAGGAAGCTCATATAGATCAGCCTGTGCGGAGCGATCCGTACTGACGGTACGCGTGACACTAAAACCCGTCATAGCGAGCAAGACGGTGGTACTCGTAGCAATCCGGGCGGACCTTGCACAAGGTCCCACCTTTGTTTTATAAAACTAACCTAACCTAACCTAAAGGGTTCTACACGATGGCCCTGAAATAAATTCTGAAATATTTACAGTTTTAGAGTTTGCGAAATGAAAAGTTGCGAAATGAACGTATACCGTATAGCCATCATCATCAATATCATAGTACCTAAGTAAGCATTCCAATATTTTGTAGAAGTTTGGCCGCTCCGATATTTACCTACTGTCAGAAGTAAGCTTATAGGATTAGGTATAACCAGGGCCGTCTTTCACCTATTAGAGGCCCTGGCCACATTAGGATAATGGGGCCCCTATTACCTTAATAAATCACTGTTTTAGCTATCAGTTATCGTTTGGTAATGGATTAGGTACTAGGAGGGGCCCTCGCCCCAATCCATCGCGGGGCCCTGGACACGTGCCCAGTGTGCCCAGTGGGAAAGAGGGGCCTGGGTCTAAATGGCACAGTCGACAAAAAAAACAAGAAAAGTAATTATTTTATTTTATTGAGATCACAGTAAGTTACTCGACTCCGCCAGCCCTCTCATTCTGCCCAGCGTGCGGATCGTGAGTATTTTCCAGAACGCATCCATAGTTCCCGAGTATTCTCTGTCCGGTCGGGTCGAAGGGAGACCTAGTATGCACGGTGGCTCTATATCTCTTTCCCATCACTTCAATCTCGTAATCACCATTCTCCAAGTAATCCTTTGTGACTACAGAGCCCCTGTTCTTCACATATCCAATGCCAATTGGTTTGTCGAGAAAATAACCGTAATCGCCTCTCCTGAGATAGCCCACTAGCTGGCCGTTTCGGAATATAGCTTCTTGGCCAAACAACGCAACCTATGGAAAAAAAATCTTTTTTTTTTCAACTTTACTTCTTTATATCAGACGGTGGTAGTTAGAAAGAGTCGGTGAACAGGTGAGGCGGTCTGCATGTTAGACAGTCAGGCCTCTAGTTGTCTTCTAAGCTTACCTTGTCCTCAAGAGTGAAGAAGGCATACTTCTTGGTAACTCCGCTGATCCGCGCGCGCGTCACGTGTTCGTTTCCGATGTAATTACCGCCCTTTCGGCATGCAAACCCTAAGCCGGCTTCGATCGGGTTATCGTCCGCCCTCAGGTCAGAGTTCCATAAATGGTAGCCTAAAGAATGCAATTTTTTATCATTCAATATTAGTATGTGATTATAGTTGGTGCATCAGCAGTGCAATCCTTAGAGCAACGCGGGCTTCCTACGGAAGGGAGTAGCCATTCGCTGCGTTCCCCTCTGTCAAAGTACAAGCCCAACTAGGCATGCGAATTTTATATAACAAGGCGCGCTCGGATTTCAAACTAGACCGAATCGAGTCGCGCGAGTGAACGCTGCAGTTGCTAAAAATGCCGAATTGTTCAGTCTTCTGCTGTAAAAAGAGATCTGGGACATCAAGCTTGCAAAAAGATGGTGTTACATTTCACATAATTCGTTTACCAACATCGAGTCCGCTAATCCGTACAAATTTCGGATCAGTCAAGCGATAAATCCAACTTTTCGCCGATGAACAAGTTAGTGATGTTACTGTCAATGTGTGAGTTTTGAGTCATCTGTACACGAATTATTTATTAGTAGTGTATTGTTGGATTATTTATGTGTTAACGTCGTCATTACAGGTAGTTGGCAGTTTTGTTTTTGCATGTAAGTGTGCGGAACTGCACTTGTGTGCACATTTCCCCCCTCAACAAACGCCAGAACTATTTTAAAGGTAATCTACCGCTAAGGCTACTCCCTTCTGGTAGGAAGCCCGCATTGCTCTAAGGTGCAATCAGCATGAAGGGTTTTTATCAGAATTTTTTATCAGGGAACGGCGGCATCGTCAGTCATTAAAACTACTTTAAAACACTCTAATCGAATGCTGAGTTTACAAGTGTCTTGTTGAGCAATAGAGATCAACAATACAAACCACACTAAGTTAGATTTTCGCCTGCCTCTGCAACACCTCACCTTTTTCAGCGCTAAGCGCGGTCAATGCTCTCCAGCCAGCATTATGAAGATCCTGCGCTCGACTGAGCGCTTTATACATCACCACAGCGTTTGCGTAAGGGACGTGTAGTTCCCATCCTAACTCGCCAGCCCATCCGATGCGGAGCGCCCGGCAAGTGTAAGTCTTGTTCCCTGGAGAATCTTGTCCTTTCGTTACGTGGATGCTGCGGTGTGTGCCCACTGGGAAAGCGTCGTTAGATAGCCCAGCGTCGGTGTAGCGTTGGAGGATTCTTTGACTGTGAAGGAGCAAAATAAGAGTATTTTTAGTAGGTAAAGTGTCGGCCACATTGGCTTTGACCGTCAAAGTGCTTGTTACGGCGAGTATAAGACGGGGTGCATTTTAAGTTTTTAATATTTGCTCTTTATAACGGATACTACTGAAAATCTAGTCGATACCTACTCCAGGCGTGCTCTAGAATGAGGGCTTTTCGACAGGTAAAATATCGCTAGATGGCGTTAGTATCTTGAGGACCGTTTCACGTTACAGTTTTGCTTGCGATTGGCTCAGTCAGTTATTTAACGACTCATTTAGTTATTAGACGCACAAATGTCAAAGTTGTCAAACGCACCCACGATACTAGCGCCATCTAGCGATATTTCGCCTGTCGAAAAACCCTTATTGACATTAGCGTACCCGTCCTGTAAGCGATAGAGATAAAAAATCTTGAATTAATAATGAATTCATCCTTAATATAATTAAATATTTTCGTAATCATTAATCGTATTTCACGAAATTTTTATTTTTGTCCAGTTGTCATTATGAGGTTATTTCCGCGCCATAAAAATTGTCTATACACATCAATGAAATTGGCAATACTCCTCCACTCATCCTCCATTCAAAACACAGTACAGGGCTACTACAAAACTCGAAGTTCGTGTCGTGCGGTCCCTCTCGCTCTCGTATTAGATAGTATAAGTGTCGAGTTTCGAGTTTCGTAGTAGCCCTGCTGGCTGTTTAAGGTTTCCAGAGTAATACTAAAAAAACTTTAATCCCTAGAGATTAATAAAAAGTTTTAGACCCGATATGCGGCGACTTAAATAACATTTTTACACCTCTCTTTCAGAAAAGTAACTTTTCCTCCCTGACGAGAGGGAGCAAAGTGCAACTTTTCTGTTCAAGGCTTTTCTAAGTGTTTTATTGCAAATGCCATTTTTGAACTTGATAATTGTATAGCCACGCCATTTTCTATGCTGGTTGTTCTTTAATAATATTTAGATATTTTTTTTCATGTTTCTTAATGCTCGGTGTGAAAAGTTGTATGAGCCACTCGGGAGCAAAATTATTTTCATCTAGGGCGTTAACACTTGAATCCCTCATTACGCTAAGGATTCTACTTTAGAATCCTTCGCTGCATTCTGGATTCAATGTACGCCCTCGCCGTAAATACACCATTTTGCTCCCTAGTGACACAAATAACTATTTAAGACCATGAGAAGTGAAAAAAGGTATTTTACTGTCACCCTCTGTCTTTGTTTTATTGTTCTGATGTCAGCCCCTTGAGACCACCCACGAATGCACATAGACCGCTTTAATCAGTCAAAATCGCGTATACATATATTGAAGGTTTGTTTTCGTTCCATATTTTTTTTAATCATACCTACTGTCAAATCGTGAATCATTAGGGCGAGCCAGACTGATGATGCAGAGTGCAGTCACCTGCATTAATGTCTACCACAGAGGAGCGTGCAAAAATGTCTGACACGTCCTACCGACGCTAGAATGAGGGCTATCGCGTATGTAATTCGCGACTAGAGGCGCTAGTGTAGCGTGAGGTATCCGAAATGTCAAACCTCATAGTTTTTGGGTGATCTACGCGGGTTTATTTATAATTAGAATAATTTTGTGAATATTTTGCAATATCTGAAATTATTTATGGCAATTATGCGTTACGGGGCAATGAATGTCTGTGTTTTGAGACAGTTTTGTCTTTCGGAAACTTTTGTCCTCCCTTTTTTTCCGAACAAAACGGGACTACGCAACACTGTGGTTGCTCGATATTTTTATGGTGTATTAAATAAGATTTTAATCTAAACTTTGTTTTCACGCCCGTAATAACAGGCTGAAAGCCACACTTATAAACCTCACGCAACAGTGGCGACATCTAGAAAGACAAAAAACGATAGCCCTCATTAGAGCCGTATCGGATATTTATTACGCTTTTTTGTGTCAGATATGAGTGGCCATGACAGTACATTATCAGTCCAACTTGACTTTTATAAAAGTTAGGGCAAACAGGCACCTCATAGTATGATCCATCCTGAATTTACCATTGAAGATTTGTCTAATGCCTTCAGTACCTGTCTGGTCCCTGTACGCTGAGGATGCACAGCTGTTTAGTGACGTCAGTGATGGTGGCGCGCAGTTTCTGCGAGTTGATAATCCGGCGCAGATGCGCGAGGCTGTGAGGCGCGTTGAAGCCGCTCGTCACCACGTAGTAGCCACGCCCCTGGCAAATAATACCAAGTGGTGTGACGGACCTAACAACCGGATCATATCGTCACTACTTTAAAAAAAATCGTATCTCAAAGTAGATATTTCTTCTGAGTGGACCTTATGAACATTACGTCAAGGTTCAATTTTGTTGATATTCATTTTAGATACGAGATTTTTTCAAAGTACGGACGATATCTAGATTTTACTAGTGGCAAAATTGATTTAATTGTCAAAAAGACGCTACGTACATATTGCATAACTGTTATCTCAAATTATTTTACAAAACCTCTCCTAATTCTTTGAATTCTAATATTTTACATTATTCGTTGAAATGAACTGCCTGCTTGGTACTGTTACCTACCACATTAGTAGTGGTACCAGAGAAACAAGACTAAAGGTTTCATTGATATGGATCTCCGTGAAATAGCGCCTGAATTAATCAATCATTATTCATTACCTTAAAAACAGGCTCGTGCAACTGACCACTGCCGCCGTCCAGTATGCTGACAGTTACATCGGCCTCGACGCCGCCTTTGTCGTTCAACATAAGCGTATACACCACCCTTGATACAAACAAAAACTAACGTAAACAACCATAATATAATAAAGCGAAGAAGCGAAACGAAGCTAAAATAAGGGAAACAATGTAAATGCGACGTCGTGATGCTAATAATCGTGACATGATGTAGTTATTGGGAACTCCTTATAACTAAGTATGCAATCCTTGGAAGCAAAACTTGGCAGCGTATCTAATAAGCAATTTACTTTATGGTCTTCTAGATCTAGCAAATGCCTATGCAAAAGTGATGTTTTTGGACACGAGAAGCATTAGCATTATTTTATATAGCAATAAAGAGATTACAGAAAGAAAAACGATTTGCGATTAGATGATAGGCGAGTCTCCGAAAAGCACTCGAAGCCTCGGAGTTTGATGTTTTGTTGTCTTACTTGTCATCTTTCTTGGTCAGATCAGCAGTAAAGGCCAACTCTGCGGTTTTCTGAGCGTCCGGGCCCGTTAAGTAAAACTTGCCATAGTACGACATGTTGAAGAGGGCAGCTCCGTTCCTACAGGAGAGAGCTTCTTTACTGATCTGAAAAAAAGAACGAACGCCTTGCACAATTGACGATTTTCTCCAGTGAAATTTACTCTAATCCACTCTAATTCACTAATCCACTTCTAGTAGTCGGATTGCCTTGAAATTGGGTACTAATTATGTAAGACGGCTGAGAAAGTAAGTCCAGTCAACAAAAAGTACATTACCAAACAAAAAACCTAGCACTAAAAAAGTATTAAGACGGTAATTTTATGTTCGCATGTAATTAAGAAAGGATATGTATGCTCAAGTCAAAGTCCAATACTACATGGAATGAAGTCAAGACTCGTAAAATACTGAAAAACTGCCTAGCCTATTGCGTACATTGGATTTTTTTCTCTATGTACCATCAGAAAAATAAGCTGTCTATCAATTTTTTAACAAGTTCCTATGAAATTAATATGTCGCTAAAGTCGAACTTTCAAGTTGACAGACACGTCTATGGCATTATTGTTTTGTGACATGCAAACGATTATCAACTTTATGGTGGTAGACTATATATTTGGCTGATGGTGCATTTGTTTTTTGAAGTGCTTACTATATTTTTGTGATCATGATCAATAAAGAGTATACTCACGATCGGGAAATGTTCTGAGAAATCGAATGAGTAGTCCCCCTTTACTAATTCTTCGTAACGCCGGTCAGTATTTCTCGGGTAATCATTGGATCCGTACCAATCGTATTGCTGCACTCTGATCTGAGAAAAAAATCGTATTAAATTAAACTAATTTGCCAATGTCGTTCGAAACTAGAAACAAAAGATCGGTTTTCTTATTCTTTCTCCTTAGAATCTCCACGCAAACGAAGAAAACCGACGGGTACTGAGCGACATCAACATTGTACCGTCTAGTTGTACCGTATGATGCGCAAAGCGAACTTAAAAGAAAGCGTTGGAAATCAACCGTCTAATCCAGGATTTCTTAAACTTTTTGCAGTCACTGACCACTTCCATTTCCACATTCTGCGGACCCCTTTCAAAAAATATTTTTGGATTACCTAATAAATACCTATGTTTACAGACTGACCTGCTGCGGACTCCTGATACACATATTACGGACCCCTAAGAAAGAAACTTAAGAAACCCTGGTCTAATGAAACATTTGGCATCGTGTCATCGCAATAATTACGGTATTTGACTATTTTGTATATGTTTTATAAATTAAAACTACACAATGCTTGTTATCGAATAGAGAAACAATATTTAAGCTACCTTTACAAATAACAAAGTTATGAGGGTTTGAAATTCAAAATTAGACAGAGAAAGACATACTGGCATGTGACGTCACACGCCAGTACCGCCATACTTGCTGCATAGAGAAAAGCGTTTGAGAAAGAGACAGGTATATAGATTTTTCAAAAAATCACTATAAATATAATATTCAACCGATTTAAGTTTTCTTTTCGCTAAACATTGTCTGCATATGTATATTTTCATAATAATATTAAGATATGGCAAATTCAGGAGTTGTCAAATACCGTATTGTGTGACAACTCTAGGGAACATAACGCTTTAATTCGAATGGTACCTTTTCTCCTGGGATGTAGAAGCCGGGACGCTCCCACCCGCCCCTGCTCTGCATCACGGCGCCATCTTCAACCAGTTCCTGGTGCAATGCGTCGTGGCTTGTGTCTCGGCCGGCCAATTTCTCATCGTTAGGGAATACTACGCTGTAGTTCTTAGCGTAAGCCTCATGGCTGCTTTCTCGGACCCAATGCGCTCGCGACATTTGAGCCGGCGAAAAACGGCGTATGTCGAATGTGAACATGTTGAAGTGCGGTCTGGAATGGAGTGGTTTAACGCCGCGTTAAGTAAAGGGGACACGACACCATTTTTTTTTAAGACAACTTAAGAGCTATATTTGATCACACACCATAAGGGCTATATTTTATCGCGCAACCGTGGTGTCTTTAAGCTTAGCCTTGAATTTGAGATTGATTTTCAATGAGGGTTTCAACAGAGGCGAAATATCGCTAGATGGCGTTAGTATCGTGAGGTCCGTTTTATTTATTTATTAATTTCAATGCTGCATGATCAAAATCTACAGTTAATTGAAAGTTAAGTAATTTGGGGTGACACTCTTTCCCGGCCCGGATAATACCGACATTGCAATCCCGACCCTGTTTTTCGTGTACACGCCCATAGAAGCGCATGTCAGTTTCTATGGACGTGTACACGAAATATCTGGTCGGTATTTCCATTTCCGTATCGTACGGCCGGTAAATAGTGTCACCCGTAATTTGATTTTCCCTTGATTTTCCTTTTCAAAATGTATGTTTTTTTTTATTACAGCTGTCTCGGAATTACTGGTTGATGGTGTCAAGCAGCCTATTGTACTTGTTTGAAAAAAAAATGAAATGAAAATAAACTATATAAGGATAATCATGTATCGTAAAGTAATTAATTAGTAATTATTACCTTCCAGTGATGATCCACTCTGCCATCTGGATCCCGCAACCGGCCGAAAACATCATACCGGCCGAATTGTACCCACAGTTATGGTATAGACCTTTTAAACATTTAAAAAGTTCGAAGTCAGAAGGTAAATAGTTCAAATATTGCATGTCTCCTGAACTAAGCACTCGAGTAGTCTGCGTAGTCTGCTTGAAAAGGAACTAAAAAATTGAAAACTCCAAGTTTGTTTTCCAAGAAGCACTGGGTCTTCTAGGAAGGGTGCCCAGCAGCGAGGCATATAAATAATAAATGATTGCAACAAACGATTATATTCTATTCTATTGGCTCTGTGCACGACATCAGCGCCACCTAGCGTCCGCAAGTTTGTCAGCTCTGAGGTTCAGACGTTTTGAAATTTCATTGCGACATTGTGACAAAAATCAAACCTTTCACGTTTTAGTTTATAATATAAAATTACTGTGATACCGTGATTTGCGTGGACAAAGGGCTGTGAATTCATTTTTGGTCATTAAAATTAAATGAGGTAAGTAAAATTTATTCACAAAGTGTGTTTTATTTTGGTTATGTCAGTGTTTGTTTACTTCATGTTTAGTCGTGCTTTTAATGAGCTCTGATTGAGTTCGAAACGCGTCAGTGTGGTGTGGTGGTGGTGATAGATGGGTTTGTGTGATTTGTGTGTGTTCTTAAAGTGTGGAGGTGGAGGAACTGCATGAACACGCATATTTTGCATAAGCTTAGCTATCGTAAGGTCGCGGGTGAGCAAGGACATTCTTTTAGTTCATTGATATGGACCTCCGCAAAGTAACGCCTGATTCAATAAATTACGTAAAACAAAAAGTTATAGCTAGGTACTTTAATGGTTTCTTTAAATAAAAGTAAACATATATAATTGTTCTTGTATCGCTAGTAATAAATTAAATATCGTTTTCAGATCAAAATACTTATTATTTTGACGATCGGTTTTGTGTGTATTGCTCAATATAAAATTTCAACCACAAACCGTTTCAAAAGGAAAATTGTTGGTATCTGCTGGACATGTCCGGGATGTAGAGGAATTAAGAACAAAACAGGGGCTGTGTTCAATAATTCAAGAAGACAAACATCTATTATTAATATTAGGCAGTTAAGTCTACACAAATTGCTTTGTTAATGACAGATTCATATGTATGTATGACAGAGCCTACATTATTTCTACTTTTGGCCACTATTATCGCTGCGATAGATTTCATTACCCCCACCTAGTACTTCGCATCGCTTATACGTGAAAGCCGGACATAAGACAAGAAAGCTTAATGGTTACGTGACCTGAAATGTATATTTCAGAATCTTATTATAATTTTGACTTTGGGGAAACTAGATATACAATTCCAATCTTTTTTTTCCTTTTTTATTTTTGTGACGGTGGAAGCATTCTACACTTCCACTGAACGATGTTTAGAGGTAGTTTTATTTTCAACTAGGGATATAGGGAATAAATCCCTGTATTTTTTTCTTTAGTTTGATATTGTATTTTAATTATATGTATTTTTTGTAACTATTTATTTTGTTTTGTTTTGCAATGATTTTCTTCCAAGTTTCTTACGGCACATTCTTCTTGGCAGTGATGGTATTTCCGAAAGCGCTGGTAGTTTTAAAAAGTGTCATGTAAAAGAGCTCTATGCGACCTACTTGCAGTATAAACGTTTTGTTTTATTTTTATTAGACGTTTTGTGATCTTACTGAAGGCCTTACTTGCATTTAGCCTTGGCGAGCAGAGCACTTTAGTTGTATTATTGTCTGGGTAGCAAAATGTCTTGGTCTTTAAAACACCCTCATTGCTATAAGCTATGATCCATAGTGGACGGAATGACTTGGCTGTAAAACAACTTAATGTGATAATATTTTAGTAGGTAAATGGTCTGGTTTGGTCTTGTAAAACTATTTAATACAATCAAGTCCTTACACAATTTTGTCATTCTGCCGAGGCTAAATGCAAGTAAGGCCTTCAGTGCTGAACCCTCTTACCAAACACATTGGGATCCTCCCCCAAAAGCGGTTTGTGGTCCGGCGTGAAGGATTCTGGCCCGCAGACTGTGCTTTTAACACCGATGTTGGCTAGTTTTGGACACAGCGAGGCAGCGCTATTCATGTGGACCCCAAACACATCCCAGTCCAACTCGTAAAGGTGGAAATGTTGGTGGTCGGGCAACTAGGATTTAAAATATTACTGGGTTAGGTACTGCAATAACTTAGACCACGTGTGTTAAACCGAGTACTGCCTTTTCGCAACATAACGTTTGGCAACCTGTTTCATTTCGCAAACTCTAAAACTGTAAATATTTCAGGATTTATTTCAGGGCCATCGTGTAGAACCCTTTAGGTTAGGTTAGTTTTATAAAAATCCTGAAATATTTAATTTTAGAAATATTAAACAGGTGGGAAATGAAAAGTTGCAAAATGAAACAGGTTGCCAAACGTTATTCTCCGAAACATTAGTAAGTAAACCGTATTAAACACATCTCATTATCATATTAATTTTTTTGCAAAATAAAAAAAATGTTTTCAAACATAGTATAAGTTAAAAAACTCACTTTTATAACCCACTTTTGCTAAAAATGTATGAATTAAACACTTTAGTTACGAACTTTAAAAAACGTCATAAATTAAGAACCTTTTACACTGTTTTACCGCGTATAATTAATTAAATATCATAAAGAGCACCTTGTGCAAGGTCCGCCCGGATTGCTACCACCATCTTGCTCGCTAATCCTGCCGTGAAGCAGCAGTGCTTGCACTGTTGTGTTTCGGCGTGGAGAGTAAGACAGCCGGTGAACTTACTCAACTTGCAACTCATCTGCAATCCCCCTGGTGTTGCAGGTGTCTATGGGCGGTGGTGATCTCTTACCATCAGGAGACCCACTTGCTCGTTTGCCATCCAGTCGAATAAAAAAAATAGTTTGCAATGTACCTATGAATGTATGTACGGGTCAAATCTTGCAAGTTAAATTTTACCCACTTCCAGTGGTTGGATTGACTTGAAATTTGGTGTACATATGCTTGCATTTAAAACATAAGTTTTTAACAGTTTTTTTTTTACAGATAAAAGTTAGGGTACTAGCATCTTGGAGAAATTAACTTCATTTGAGCTTCTTAAATGTTTCCTTGAAGTTAACGGAAATCGTAAATATCACGTCGTATACCTACCTCTATATTATATAACATAATAGACTTACATCGTCAAGCATTATAGGATTGTTCTCGTATCCACCAATATTGCAGGTTTCTCCCTGAATCTTTAAGTAAAGATTGACATCGTGGTCTCTCACGTTGGGACAGTTCCGCACTTCCGGGAGCGCCTCGCTTAGCACGTACGCGTGCTTGAAGGGTATGATGGGGAGGGACGGTACGCCCGCAAAACGGGCCACTCTGGGGCCCCAAGCTCCTATTAGAAAAGTTAAACATGAGTAACCTGAACCACATAGAAAAGTTCAAAAATATGAGTAAGCCCGTTTCGATCCCCGGCCGAGGCAGATATTTGTACTTATGAATAATACGAATGTTTGTTCTCCGGTTTTGGGCGTTTAGTTTAATGTGTATTTAAGTATGTATTTATCTATATAAGTATATTTATCCATAATATAAGCTTTGTTTATATTCTATTTGTTCTAAGATGATTCAAATGACACATGATGATTATGTAACTTTGTGAGGCGGTAACAATTTTTTTTATTTTTTCCAACAGTGATATAATGCGTGATATATTCACTTTAAAACTGCTGATTGTTCGAATATTTGAACTCAAATTTGCTAACAATATGTTAAGTTACTGCGTAAGCACTATTATATTACGACCTTACAATGTAGTTTCAATAAGCCGCAATTGCTAGAGGTGAGGGTTATCGGTAAAATAAACGAACCTATTATTCATTTGCAAGATTGTTGAATAATAGTACATTGTGTCTTAAGGGCGGTAAATAAGGAATTACGAACGAGAGTCTATTATAAGCCCGAAGTCGAAGACTGAGGGCTTTAATGTGTCGATGTTCTTTATGCTAGTACCTCCCGTGCGACATACAATGTTTTTCATCACATTTGCGAGTAAAATTTTATATTTAAAAAAAAAATACAATTCTTCCAAATATTGGCGATACCTTAGGCTGCGCTCTTGGCAGCGCCGCCCTCCCCTTTCCGCAGCATGTGCCTGAGCCGCGTGTGCATGTGGTCCTGCTGCTACGCCATGCGCAGCACCATCAGTACGGGCAATTTACTCATTTACCGACCTTGGGCTTCATGACAAGAAATTTTTTACGCGCAATGACTTATTTACCGACCACGGGTTTCATGACAAGCACATTAAGGTCGAGGGTTTTATTTGGGGGGTTGCAACCAAGGTAGCCTGCATGTTATAACACTGTTTACGAGCAAGTGTGATGAAAATTATATTTTAAAATTCAAATAAGACCCTCAGTTCGATAGCGTAACGTTTAAACCAACAAATAATGCTATTGCCACTTTTAGCACTAAGTACATGCAAAAGTATCGATAGTTTGCGTAACCGTAGGAGGGACTAAAGTTCCGTCAGTTTGGCATCTGTCATTTGGATCATGTTAGAACAAATAGAATATAGTACGGGATTAGGTCAATTGGTTTCAATTGTCCTAAAAAAAAAACTTTAATACCATAGAAATGACTGACCGATTCTAATGGACCATAACTAAGAACCGCCGTAAAGAAACTAGCTTTCATATGAAAAGAACAGACAGACACCTAAGGGCTTCGCTTTCGATTCGAAATCATGACCCAGGGTAGAACCTTTTTATAATCAATTTCACTATGATTTCCTTGAAAAAGTCTGAGATATCAACATGACATTAGTAGCACAAAGGTTCTATCCTGAGTCATGATTCAATTTGTTACGTAGCATTTTAGTTTTAATTTACCTCCACAGTTGACGACACACTTTGTCTTGATGAACCCTCGGTCCGTGTGCACACCAGTCACTTCTTTATTGCCAAGAATATTGTGAGAATAATGGATATCTAGGACTGGACAGTTTTCGTACACCTGTGGATCAAAAGGTGAAAATTGATGACTAAGGCTTTGGGTTTGACATCAAATCATTATTAAAGAAAAAATATAACAATTTTCATACGGTGGCTCACACGGACCTATACAAATTGAAGTGGGTGATAAATACTGGGAAATAACCTAGTGTCTTTTATTTAATGCCTTATCGGCATTTACTAACTGGTCTATAAAATCTAAATTTGGACATTTTTAGATACGTGACATAAAAAGGGCCCACTGTCGTCACCCACTTAAATACTGGTTCCAAGCCTATACTTTGCTTATCTAATCTAATACCTTTAAACGAGCAATGCTTGTATATATATTTCGGGAATCTCGAAAACGGCTAACGATTTCGATTAAATTTAGCATGGAGGGGTTTTAGCGGATGGAAAATCGATCTAGCTTTGTCTTATTTCTGGGAAAACGCTAGTTAGCGAGTTTTAGCCCGAGCTCGGTCGCCCAGGTCGTCACGAGCGTTAATTTCGAACCCACTTAAGGTCGAATATCTGTCATTTTCTATGACAAATCAAAGGATTTCTTGACGAAATTGGTCCCAAATTAACGCTCTTGACCGCACTGTATTCTTAATAATAAAAGCCTTGATATAATAAACAAGTTACCTTTCCTCCATTATGTGTAGAGACTTTAACTAAAGCCCGACAAGCCATTTCGGGGTCTATAGTGCCGTCCAGCGGAGAGTACAAGGCCATTTCGAAAACCTTAGGGTCAAGCAAAGGGAAGAGTTTCTGTGCTTCATGGGGATCCAGGACGTCACTGGGGATCCCTAACGCCTTGCCCAGAGTATGCAGCCTCATGTATTCTTGAGTCCGCACCTAAAATTTCAAAATGTACCTACAGATTAGTGACTAATATTTTTCCATCGTATTTTGTTCAATGAGTTCGTATTTACTTATCTTGTTTCCTTAATTAGCTTTAGGAAGCTTCAGTAAGATAGGTGAGAAAGCAAGATAAATACGACCTTTTCCATCAATGAGGGCTATCGCGTATGAATTCGCTGCTAGAGGCGCTAGTGTAGCGTGAGGTCTCCGAAATGTCAAATCTCATAGTTTTTGGGTGAGCTACGCGGGTTTATTTATAATTAGAATTGATTTGATTTTGTGAATATTTTGCATTACCTACCTGAAATTAATTATGGCAATTATGCGTTCCGGGGCAATGAATATCTGTATTTTGGGACAGTTTTGTCATTCGGAAACTTTTGTCCTCCCTTTTTTCCGAACTAAACGAGACTACGCAACACTGTGGTTGCTCGATATTTTTATGGTGCGGTTTTAAGGTGTATTAAATATGATTTTAATCTAACCTCACGCAACAGTGGCGCCATCTAGAAAGACGAAAAACGATAGCCCTCATTGTTGCATCATGATGCAGTGGACACTTCGTTATAGTTGACATTTCAATCAAGTCGTGATCCTGATACACCGTGGCTCCGTGCCTCCTGAAATACATATTGATCAAGGATGTTACGGAGCTCCGATTCCGTTTCCGTTTAGTCGGAACTTACGTTTGATATTAAACATCCGTTTCGGTTCCGGTTCCGTTTCTTTAAAACGGAAGTTATATCGGATGTCAATGCTTACCGCGGCGACGACATGAGCGGCGTAGCGTACATCAAATACAACGCTAATTATGTAACGTTCCTGACACTCGCGATTACAATCTAATGACAGTTTTTGTCTGCGAAAACTATCATTTGATTGTGATCGCGAGTGTCAGAAACGTTACGCAATAGAACCTCAGGTTTAGAAGACCCACCCTTAACATCTCGTCCAACTATCACTCAGGCTGCGATTCTGGTTCCGGGTCCAATTCCGTTTCTGGTTCCGATAAACTAAATTGAAAACATCTGGTTCCGCTTTCGATTCCGATAAAACCACATCCGTTACATCCCTGATACTGATTAATTCAAGTAATATTTGTACTGTAGTATCTATACCTGGCTGCGTGAGATGAACATGCCGCCATTGTTAATCCAGCCGGCAAAGTCGCCGCTCTCCTTTTCCAGACTCTCGTAAACATGGCGTGAGTCCTGCAGTAGTTTTACTTCCAAGTCACAAGGGCGCAGTGACCATACGAGACCTAATAAAAACTTTTTGTAAAAATCATTTTAAAAACAAAAATTGTTGCTAACTGTAGGTAATTTCATTGTCATAAAGATCCGTATTTAATTTTATGTCAAACCCATCACTAGAATTGTAATAATGACGTATCACACAAAGACGAAGTACTTATATCTCGACTCGTTGGCTTTGCTTTAGTTGACACACCAGTCAATTGACTTACTTTTTAAGGAGCGGCCATACTGCTGCTTAAAAACCGGCCAAGAGCGTGTCGGACACGCCCAAGATAGGGTTCCGTAGCCATTACGAAAAAAATCAAGTAATATTATGTGCGTTCTAACACAATTAAAACACTTACTACAGTCTTAAAATGTATTACCAGAAAAAGAGCGTATCTTCACGGCACTTCCTTTTGTTGAGAAGCGCAGTTTTTTGGCAATAACTCAAAAACGGTATATCCGGTCATGTTGAAACCAATTTTCGTTGAAAGTATTTATTAAGCGTTACCTTTCCATATTTGTTGCATATTTTTTGTACAAACGGTTTACAAGATAGAGGGCGGGGGACACAATTTTTGCTACTTTGGGAGCGATTATTTCCCGAAATCTTCACTTTATCAAAAAAGTTTTTGAGAAACTTTACTATCTTGTATGCACATCCTTTTTTTTGCATGCTTTCCACACCGCGCTTAAAATACGCAAACGGTGCGGAATCGCAGTGACGTGCCGTAAACGTACGAACAAAAGTCGACTGCGATTCCGTATTTTAAGCAGCGGCGTGGAGAGCATGCGATAAAAACGGTGCGCATACGATGCATCACTGCGATTCCGTACCGTCATCGTTTTTTAAGTAGCGGTGTGGCCGCTCCTTTATAAGCTACTTGTTTGATTGCCCGTAGATAAATATATAACGTATGTACTATTATTATTATTATCCAAGACCACCTGTTCTTACTTCGCCTACGAAGAATTAATGTAGGTACAGATGTATGAAAGAGTAAACAAACAACGTTCGCTATTATAATAGCAGAATAAGGCAAGGATCTTACCAGCTGTATGCCATGTCGTTCCACTAGTGAGCTTCGCCCGTTCTAGGAGGACCGCGTTAACACCTCGCTTGGTAAGTTGGTACAAGGTGTTACAGCCGGCGATACCACCACCTGGTTGCAGTAAACGAGTTACAATTCCTTCACAAACGAATGTCAGTGATTTCGTTGATGATGAGTACAATGAAACGTAATGCAACTCGCATTTTTTTTGTTTGTGTATACTGTACTACGAAACTAAACATAAGAAGATTATATTTAAAATTTGGAAGTTAGGGTGACGCCAAACTAACGTAATTCTTTGAGTTGTGACTCGTGTATTTTCGGTCGCGTAATTTTGGTTTCTTACAAATATCTTACAGCTGTAGGTACACGACTAATTAAGCGTCACCGTGTGGCACAACCTGGTGGTTTTGTATAAAACCAGATGCATTGCGACTTACAGTTCACAACTCAAAAGATTAGAGAGGCACGTTAGTTTGACCTCACCCTTATAGTTCAACCTTATCGAAGAAAGTAAATCAAGATTCAAAAAGCTTAAATTGGATTTAATCGGAATCAATATGCAGTCAAGGGCATACATATCTATACAGCCACAGTGTCAAATGTATGTATACAATATACATCGACCTTATGTTCAGTGGCGTAAATGTGTATCTAAGTATAGATATTTTTGACGTCTTAGTAATGTACAATTTATACCCTTGACTGTACCTAACTAAAGAAAACAATAAATAAATAAAAACTCGACTGCTCACAAAATACTAAAAAGAAAAAAACAAGTCTAAAAAGTGAATGGGTCCCGACTGTTGAACTTTAAATTAGCTACTTAACAGAGTTCTAGCCCACTATACTTGTTTTCTTCTTTTTAGTACCTATTTTGTAAGGCAGTCGGGTTTTTTGATTTTTTTAATTTATTGTTTTTGATATTTCTGTGAAAATGGTAGATTAAAACTATTATAACCCATATATATTTAGAATGGCCTAATTATAAGCTTTTATTTGATATCCTACTCGATAGGTTTGAATATATATATATTTTTTATAACACATCTTGGCGCCAAAAAACAGCCATTTTTATTTTTCGAGAATTTTATGTACCTACCTACCCAGTGATTTTTATGTATCATTTATCAAAATCGGTTCAGGCGTTGAGTAGTTACAAGAGGACATAGAATAAGATATAACCCTCCTTCTTCGCAGTTGGGTAAAAACAAAAGCGCAATTTCCAAATTAAACGAATGAGGTAAGGGCCGCCACATACATCCGGAATTCCGTAAATACATCACACACTACGAATAAATATTTATTCGTAGATCACACACATTGTCATATATGTTTATTTCAATTCTGAACGCACAGAATTCCGAATCAGAGAAAATTTCGAACGGAAAACTACTGTCCGTATGTGGTAGGTCCATAGATTTGTATGGATTTACTGCGTTCTGAATTTCGAATCGGAATTTCGAATCGAAATTCCGAAACGGAATTCCGAGTGTTTATGGCGGACCTAAAACAATACAAATAACAACTCACCAATGATCACGACATCCGCCGATGTAATCACGTCCTGGCTTGGGCTAGTGGCCAGAGCCCTTTGTTGCAGACACTTCAAATAATTCCTGCTGTTTCGCGCAATACCTCCATTTTTTAACACCTTATACATGATAAAATACTTAGAATAATACGATGTAATGTTATTTACTCAGTAGTTGATCGAGAACTACAAAAGCAGGGTAGCTGAACGCTTTTAAGTAATGACAAGCAAACGTTCTGATAAGAACTGGGGCCGTTTGCAATTATTAACAATCGTCTTCGCTTATCAGTCAAAGTTCAACCATATTTTTTATCATAGTTGACGTTTATTTTCATTTGGTGCTATTTGTCTCGAACTAGACTCTGTAAGGTTAGAGGCAGCTAGCTTGTATATAGGTAAATAACAGGGCAAGATTCTATTGTGACGAAGGCAAGCTTAAAAAGATGACAACGCGATTAACAAATGAGGGTAGGATAGATCATATGACAGATATGACAGTTTTTCATTAAATGTACAAGAAAGTTGCAGCAAAATTATACTTTATCCCCCTTTTGCATAAAACGTTAAATTAGACACCTCTTATTAGAAACATTAACATATTATTCTAGTCTGTCTCTGGCAAATTAAATTGACATAAGAATAACCATGTTTGAATAAGTGAGAAAAACAAAAAGGCCAGCTAAAATCAAAACTGATTCACTGATTAAGTCTAGCATAGTTTTAGTGCTAGTTTTAGTTTTAGGTGGTACTTATGGAGCCAAAATAAACCTTTCTTTCTTTCCTTCTGATTCAGGCAGGAACAAGTGTTTCGCAGGTACCTTTTGTGAATTTGACACTTAATTTTACTGTGGCGTTAATCTGCATTATTTCCACAGCGATTCATGATTCCATTAGTGCGATTGGACCTCCATCGAAGCCCCTGATACGTTTTGTGAATAGTTCAAATTCATTATTTAAAGCGGGTAATCATCGAGTGGCAATTTGTTTATAGGTAAGTGTAACTAAACGAGAGTTAAAAAACGAATCGATTTATTTGAATTCAGTTGTTAATAAACTAGCTTACGTAAAAGTAACAATGTTTGTAGTTTTCGCTCATTTTTAAAGTTATCATTATTTTAGGAAATGTTAAGTTGAAATAAAACGACAAATTGAATATAGACAAATAATTAAGGTTCAAATTTAATATTTTACATCACCTAGATTAAACGTATTTACAGTAACAGATACAGACTTAAGTGTATCAGAAAAAGAGATAAATATTAATCGTAAACATATGTATATGCATGTATCTACAAACAGCACGGACAATGTTTTTTTTTGGTTAAACGAATTTAAATTAAAGAGACTTACACCCATAGACATTTTCTTGTAAACTTATAAAAATTGCATACATTACAATAATACTATAAAAGAATCTTATACATTCTAGCAACTAATAGAAAAGGTACTGTTGTTTACAATGAACGGGAAGTCCATTAAGATAGTGATAAACAAGTATTAAGCAAACAAATACAGATGGTCTACTGCGTAAAGTATCTAGCGCTCGCGATCGCAATCAAATGACAGTTTTTGTATGCGAAATCTGTCATGTGAATGCGATCGCTAGCATCAGAAACGTTAGGCAATATGCTCTCAGGTCATTTAATCGTTATCTACAAGTTTGTGTTGTATTAAAATTATTAAAAACAAAACAAGCTACTTTACAATTAAAGAAAACAATAGAACATCTTGAATTGCAAGTAATATTTACGACATCTTGTCTTGTCTATCGCGCTCGTTTTTGGCGCCAACGTAATTATTCCTTTTTAACTGGTGTGTTAGGGACGTATTCTTAATGTCCGCGAAAAAAGCTAGTGTAGTGTAAGCTAGTGTGTAAAAGCTAGTGTGTAGCTAAAATAACATACCCTAATTTAAGTATGTAGTATGGTAGTTATTAATTTCCATATCACTAAATTATAGAATATAAACTTTGACCTCGTACATACACATACGTCAATCGTGTGTAGTGTTTAAATGCAAAATGATAAATACATTTTATAGCCTACGAACAAATAATAAGTCAGGAATTGTAACTGCGCTATAAGCATGCATAGCATACCGTGTCCCAGGCGTGTCCTGCGCTAAGGTCGCAGGCGCGTCATTTAATTTTGACTGACATTTATTTTGCAAGTTTAGTGAGCTCACGTCAAATTTTCGCATTTTTGATTGTGAACAGCTCTAAATTATCATGCCAACGTGTGTTATGAAGTGGTGTAGGAACAATGCAATAGTAGATTGATAACCAAGGTTGGAAAGTGGCCCATTTCACCCGAGTTAGACACTACTTTTCATTTCGATTGTGAGGAAAGTAAAATACTACAAAAAAAATAGAATAATAATAAATTGAATTTACTTATATCCAACCTCCAACGGTCACGACCAAGGAGCTTATTTATATACAAAACTGGAGGTTGAACGCCGAACGTAGAAGTTTGAAATTTATTACTTATTTATATATTCCATCTCTTTCTTTCACATTTCACGAATGACTTCCATCTCTTTCTTAACCTAACTAAAGAAAGAGATGGAATATGTTCGTGACGTACCTAATAAAGATCAAATTTCTTGTTTCAAACGGATGTTCGGCGTTCAACCTCCAGTGTTGTATATAAGCCCCTTGGTCACGACGTGCATCTAGATGGCCATGCCGAAACGTGAAAAAAAAGTGTCATTGACGTAACTCAATTATCTTCGACTCCGTGGCTAATCGAAAAAAAAAACCACCCTAGAGATGAAAACGCAATTTTCCACCCGGCTATCTATCTACACATGAAAATTAAACTTTCCGAACAGGAGAGATGAAAAATTAAAATGTCCAGGGATCACTTTCCACTAATAAGTAGTCTTAAAAATAGATTTATATTTAAAAATGTTCAAATACATTATCAGTTGGAGATGGTCAGTATTTATGCAAAATCAAGTCTGTGATCTATGGCTCGCATAATGTAAATGGCAGTTTCATCACCCCTCTCCATACTTTCTTCTTTCCTGTATCGCCCAAACAATAGGTACAAAAAGTCTTTATATTTCTCTGACAGCTAAACTCAAATAAACCACCATTAGTGAAAGTTTTTCGTTGATTTTTGTTATATTTTTTTTCACGACTTGTAGTGTGAATAATATAAGATACAATAGTTTAATGTCAACTGCTCATCACCTTTTACGAAAGATTACTTTTTACGATGCAGAGACGTTCATTATTCAAAAGTCCTGGTGCTTCACCATCCATTCCATTTCACCATAATGCATTACGTCCTCGTATAAATTGCTTAGCAACTGTGTTAAAATAATTGAAATTAAACCCGTGAAATACTTGTTATTGAGTAGTACCTAACTCCGGTGGTCAACTGTGGTCTTCACTTGTCTTTACCATTAGTTCCACTTCACCAAATGATGATGTTCAAAAGCAAATGCACGAGTTACTACAAAATATATCCAAATTACCATTGGTGTCCCTACAATTTCCTTAGGATCCAATCATCAGATCTTGATTTCGTGCCTAAGGGACCTAATTAGACATATTCCAATACAAACGAATTTTTATTCAAATCGGTTTATAAATGATGGAGTTCAGAGGTAACAACCAAAAAAATACAACCGAATTGATACCTCCTTCTTTTCCTTTAAGTCGCTTAAAAAGATAAGCTGTCATTATCAATATACTATGACACGTCATTGAAACGTTAGATGTAAAAAGTGATCCTAATTTGTGCATCTGACATTGCATCACGCGAGTCAACCAATCCCTGCATTCTTTCTGAATTATAACCAATCAACAAGCACGTCTATTTGCAACCTCGAAATTGATTCGTATATGAATCATAAGTCGTTTTGGTTCTATATGTTTTGAGTTACGCTTCCTGACTTATTATTTATTCGTAGTTTATAGCTCGATTCACAAGAGCTGACCCTAATGAATTGAACGACAGTAATGTCGCTTGTGATTGTGTGAAAGCCACCATTATACAGGGGCTTCCTAATATTTTGTACCCATGTAAACAATATCTTCTTTATTAGAAAAAAAAACGAATACTGCACATTATTAGGGCTTAGCAGGTAAATATGGCAGAAAGTTAAATTTAAGGATTCATTTCATGTTCAGCAAAGAAAAAATATGTTAAAAAAATATTTTTATATAGGATTTTCTCTATACAGTAGGTATGGAGTTACTGGCATGTGACGTCACACGCTAGTATTTATTTCTTTGTCTAATCTTGAATTTCAAATCTTTATAACTTTGTGTATAAAAATGTAGGCATTGTTTTTCCGTTCGAAACACACATTATCAAATGAAATGGCTGCTAAATGTCGGCAGAAGCATAAGTAAAAGTTCCCAGCAGTGATTGATCAAAATAGCCGATTTTAAAAACAGCCAAAATATTGAAGTATCTACGATACATTGAAAAATATGAAAGGTTCAATTACTGGCATGATTCAGTGGAATGCAAATATCGGTCTCTGAATGCGATCCCTTAGTTGGCATGTTGATAAACGCTAAAGATAATTTTTAATACTCATGGATTTTGCGATAGTATTTACAAATTGTTCTACTACCAGACCAGACATTATTTAGCTACTTTATAAACATGTATCAACAGGTTCTGCTCCAATTGAGGCTACTGAAATCATCAAACAAACAAATAGCGCGAGAAATTCAAACCCCTTCTCCACTTTTGCAGCTTATTTTCTTAGACAGAATTTAGTCAATTACGTAAACCAATCAAATCGTATAGATTGATTAAGGAGCATACCCTATTCATTAACGCTTATTCAAGGGCATACCGGGTACGGGCCTCTAAAGAATTGAGTTGATAAGCAGAAATGCCCCCGAAGCTCAGCTCGCGTAGCCTTACCTTAGGTATATTCTTGGTATTCATTACGTACCCCCCCGTAACATAGAGAACACAGAAAAATTCATTTCGAGTTTATCGTATTCTAGGTATAATTGCGATGTTAGTAAGCGCAACCCGCGACTACGACCGGCTCGTGCGACCTACTGCTTAGTATGAACTTGAATAGTTGCGCAACGCGACATTCGTCAGTGGCTCGTTTTAATTCATACTAGTCAGTGGATCGCGGTCGTGTGTCGTCGTCGCCGTTACCGGTCGCGGTCGCCATAATCGGAATGCTGCCTGAAAGTGTTAATGATTAGTTAAGCACTAATAGGATATTCGGAAGCAGAACTGAAGGAAGACAATTGAACCAAATCAAAATGCACAAATGATTCATGAAATGGTCATCCGATTGCGACTGACGGGGACTTTTTGTTCTCCAAGCCGTGGTGGGGTCTGTATAATCTCTTGTATAAAAATAATTGGATTCACCCCGTTGTTAGACGTGGTGAGGGCTCGCGACGCGCGGCGGCGTCAGCGCCAGCCGGTGTTGCCGCGCGGCGTGGTCGCCCGCCGCGGCCGCCACCGCCGCCTCCAGTTGTGCGCGCAAAGCTACCAGCTCGCGCGTACGTTGGAAAACCGGGTCCTGGGAAGGAGATAGTATTTGCCGGTTTAAGAGCTGTTAATTGAAATTTATTGAATTGGAATTTTACTGTTAATTGAAAATTAATCTGGCTTTTCGGATTATTTTTTTAATTAATGTTGTTTCTGACTATTATTAGCTAATGATGTCAATTACTCACTCGTGACAATTCTTTATGAAGTAAAATATCTAAAAGCACAACAGCCAAATTTGCTACAATATACATAGAACACCGCTGTTTTCATCCCTGTTGAATATATTCACTATGTATAGACCACTCGTGACCACGGCCACTGTAATGTGGTCAAAACGTCGAGGTAAATATTACTCGTGTGTTTTAGCGTGATAAGTCCCGTTTGTGGTATTTTGACTTATGAGTGAAAATCACGAAAGTTTAAAACGTTATTAGCAAAGCTATATGCCAATATACCAACCTGCTGTCTCATGGTAGGATTCCACCGGCAATACAGAGCCTTCCACGGCTTGATTACTCTCAGCGAGGCCACTGGCACCAGCACGACTTGCGGCCGAGAGTACGGAGAGGGCGGCGAACTTGGTGCGAAAGAGGCCGGTCCCCAGTACAGAGGATTTAGGTACAAGTCCTGACGACTGTTGATGTATGACCACAGTGAGACAGTCTTGGTTTTCACTTCTGGAAAAGATGTTGAGGTAAGGAAAGGGAATTTCGAAGCAACTTTATGTATTTGACATCGATAACAGTGGGCTTCTTGTATTCGACGTTCCGTCCGTACATGGGGCTACTACAAAATTCCAAAATCGAAGTTCGTATCGTACCGTTCCCTCTCACTCTGGTATTATCGAAGTTCGAACTTTGCACTTCGTAGTACAGCGCCAGGTTCACAAGAGCTGGCATGAATTATTTGAACGAAAGTAATGTCACTGTGTCAGTGCCGTTCATCTGTATAAGAATATATGTAAACGAAAGAATAAAAAAATAAAGGCGTCCTAATATTCTGTAAACAAGTATTTACATAATACTTCTTATAACACGAGGTCCCGTCTCATTCATTTTCCAACTGTTTCATATGGTCGAAATAATTTGACCACTCCATATTCGTAAGCTTTAATTAAAGCGTCGCAATGTACCATCAGCCAAATGTGGTCTACCACCCCAAAATTGATAACCGTTTGCATATGCCAAAGCAATAATTCCAATAGACGTGTCTGTCAACTTGAAATTTCCACTTTAGCGACATATTCATTTGATAAGAACTTGTTTAAAAATTGATAGACCACTTATTAGGCTGATGGTACAATTCGCACATTTTTTCTTGCTGGTCTATACTGGGCTTAAGGTAAGGCTGCGCGAGCCGAGATTCAGGAGTATTTTTGCTAATCAGCTTCATTCTTTAGAGGGAGACAGCTTCTCTCGCTAAGCCCTTATACGTACCTACACTTGCATTGGCCACATACCTTCTTTAACCCTTTCCCTCTCAGTGTTGAACAGGAACGTCCCAAATCTGCAACTGTACAGGTGATCCAGTATGGTGATGAGCAGGCGTTCGCTGAACTCGAACGCTGTCGGGAACTGTTGCTGCAACTGCCATACGCAGTCCACCCATTGCACGAAGACCGGGGAACGGTCGGCGTCGGAATGGCGTTCGTCGCCATGACCTATGCGCTAAAAAAACATAAATATTAATTTGTTTAATCTTTTTGTGCTCCCACATTGGTTGTTATAAGTGTTATATAACATTATAAAACATTTGTTTTATAACATTGTTTTAACAAATTGTAACGAATGTTATACATTGTTATCGTTTTCATGTTATGTAACTTTTAAAATGTTAAATAACATGACAAGTGATAGCTAAGCTAACATATGGTATATAATATAATGGTGTTATAACATTTTTACATCAGCGTTTAAAACAACTGACAAGTTGTAACAAAAGTTATAAAGTGTTAGACAATGTTATCGTGTTTTATAACTTTATATAACACTTATAACAGCCAATGTGGGATCACTATTAAGCACCTAGGCGATCGAGCTTCGCTCGGGTTGAAACTTGAAAACACACGTTTTGCCAGTTATAAGACCAAGCTAGATCTGTCGTTCGCCCCCGAAAGCCCCCATACTGTTCACTTATTACACTTGAAAAGACACAGCACTGTGACAGACAAACGAACAGCCTTTGGGTACGGAATTTGAAAAGGTAATTTGTTTACAAGTAAACGAGTTTAAACGGAAACACAGTACCTGAAACTTCTCACAATTGAATTAAATTTCAAAGTATCTACACTACAATAAAATCTTATTTTATATTTTAGTTTAAAGTTACACTCAAACTTCAATGAATTCAAACGCTTTATGAGTATAGTTCACATTAGAGCGAAGAATATTTCTCCACTAAATGGAATATGTTGAAAAACCTGGCGGTTCGGCCATCAAACTTCTACTCGTCCAGGATGGCTTACTTACTGGTCTCTGCAGTAATGTACTATTACTGTTCAATTCATCATAATTTGAAGAGAAAGTTGGCAGGGGACTGTTCAAATTTTCCAATACGGTATTTGACAACTCCTGAATTTGCCATGTCTTATATATTATTATGAAAATATAGGTAAACAGACACTGTTTAGCCGAAAGAAAACAAATTGGTTGAAAGTTGAATTTATAGTGTTTTTTTGGAACATCTATATACCAGTCTCTTTCTGAAAGATTTTCTCTATGCAGCAAGTATGGCGCTACTTGCGTGTGACGTCACATGCAATTATATCTTTCTCTGTCTAATCATGAATTTCAAACCATTATAACTTTGTTGCTTTGGTAGTTTCAAAATTGTTTCCCTATTCGATAACAGGCATCGTGAGTTTTAATTTATACTATAAAAATAGTCAAATACCGTTTTAGTCGAGAAATACCCATTAAGTCTTACTAATATACTTACCAGTTGGAATTTGTGACCAAACGAAAGCCATTCCTTTTCTATAAGAACTTCGAAGCCTCTCAAGGTGCGGTAATAAGGGTCGAGCATCAGCATCGCCAAAGCGGTCAGCTGTGCCGTTCGATCCCAACCGTCGGAACAGTGGACCAATACAGAAGTTTTGTGGTTCTCCACCTAAACAAAAAAACTTATTTTATGTTGTATTAGAGGGGTCAAAAGAGGCGAGTGGCGAGTTACAATGTGAGCGTAGTAAGTAAATCACAGATAATAGTACAGAAATGGTTTTTTATCCGTTGCCTAGTATCCGTAGTACAAGCTTTGCTTAGTTTGGGACTAGGTCAATTGGTGTGAAGTGTCCCATGATATTTATATTTATACTTATTGGATAGGTAGAATAGAAATATAAAAACATTTAAAGTACCCCAAGTTGAGCATTTACTCACCTTGTCGACAATCCGCACAGCTCCAGCCAGTATGCATTTGATGTGTTTCAACCAACAGCTAGCTTCTATACCGCTAAACCACCTGAAATTTTGAGCAAGTACTTTATCAGCTACCTCGATTAAAACTGTTCAACATAAAGAAGTAAATGAACTTTAAACCATCACTTTGCTCACCCGCGACCTTAAGCCGTGTTTAGATTGGCAACAAAATCGTGCAAGTTGCATTACATTGCGAGGCCGTAAAGCCAACGAGTTTGCAGTGGTCAATCGAACTCGGCTTTAAGATAGCAACGTCTATGCAAAAAATGCAATGCATGCAATGCAGCTCTACCACCCTTTACACAGTAAGAACACACACAAATGGCACAAACCCAACTATCGCCACCATTACACTACATTGACGCGTTTCGAACTCAAACAGAGTTCCACCTCAGAGCAGCACAACAGTTCACCATCCTGCCAGATATTTGACTCTGTGAGATTAGTTGCATCGACTTAGCTATCGCAAGGTCGCGGGTGAGCAAATTATTTTTTTATAGTTCATTGATCAGGCCTGATTCAATAAATTGTTTAATATAAGTACGTCAATACTAATAGTATAAATACGAAAGTGACTCAGTCTGCCTGCTACCTCTTCACGCTTACACCGCTGAACCGATTTAGATGAAATTTGGTGATACTTTGCGACTCTAAAAAGGGCATTTAGTTTACTAATATTGCAGGTGGTAGGACCTTGTGCAAGGTCCGCCCGGATTGCTACCAGCATCTTGCTCGCTAATCCTGCCGTGAAGCAGCAGTGCATGCACTGTTGTGTTTCGGCGTGGAGAGTAAGACAGCCGGTGAAATTACTGGCACTAGAGGTATCCCATCTTAGACCTCTAGGTTGGCAACGCATCTGCAATACCCCTGGTGTTGCAGATGTTTATGGGCGGTGGTGATCTCTTACCATCAGGAGACCCAATATAAAAAAACTAAAAAAGTAAAAATATCTACATTTTAATTTATTGTTCTGTTATAGGCAACGCCCGTTATGGACATGGTTAACAGTCAACTCAGATTCTTTTTTCTCTTACCTGTTTGGATCAATTTGCGGGAAGCATAGCTCTTTTAACTTGCGCAAGCTTTCTCTCATTACGTGTATATTATGGATGTCGAGAAATACCAGCTCTGCGTTCTGATAGGCGTCTTCTGATTCATAACTGTAAAAAATAACATTAATAATAATTTTAAAACGTAAATGATTATTTGGAATACATTACATTTTTCAGATCTTTTTCTGTAATACCAAGGCATACAAAGGAGGAGCAACCAAAGTAAGATTTATTTACAAAAAAAAACCTATGAACTGAAAATTTTGTTATATTAGATATTTGTATATTACTAACAAATATTCAATACATTGATAAATTTTGCCCTTGACGGTCGGAACCCTAGATACCAAGTAACCCTAGTAACCCTAGGTAGGTAGGGAGTCCTCTCGCATTTTGCCGCATTCAGCCAGTTAAAAGGTAACACTTACCCGCCTCCTTTAGCCTTGTTAGCAATCGCATTGGCGCTGGGACGAGCATCCATTATGAACAGTTTGTGGGCCTGAGCGTTCGCATCCATTATCAGTTGTATGTATCGCTCGTCTTCGCGGCTTCGTTTGCCGCTCACCTGCAACGAATTATTTCCAATCATTTGTGTCCTTGAAGGTATTACTACTTACTTTTCACTAGCCGGGCGTTTACTCAACGATATCTAAGATAAAACAGATTTTTCACTAATCTGCAGTAGAGTTCTTTTTAAACTTCAGAGCAAAAATTTGATCAAAAATATGTTAACACGACTCTACTGTTAAGACGTAGACTAAGCGTGTTCAGATATTTTTGATGATACTCGACTGTACATCTTTGTTAGTTTCAAACTCCACATCCACTCTAAGATTGAATGGACTCTTAAGGATATCCTCTTAAAGGGATAAATTCACATTGTACATGTATTCAACATTTTCCAATTGCTTGTTCCTTTATTTCTGTACATTTAAGGGTTTACATACATTATAAGGGTATACACAGCCGAGGACACTAAACCACGTACCAGGGTGGAACCTTTGTGCTACAAGTCATGGTGACCTCCCACACATATACATTTGCCAAAGAAATCATAGCGAAACTTGTTATGAAAAGGTTCCACCCTGGTACGGTCAAGAACTTTTCATGCGCCACCATGGAAACATTTCACAGTAAACGTCTTTGACATCACATTAATTAAAAATGAAAATAATAATAACTTTTTTCTTTGAAAAGGTACCATGGTGGCTCATGCAAAATTCCTTGACCGTACGTGATCCACTTTCCTTGACTGTAAGTACATAGTAATACATACAATATTAGTAGGTTTATGCCCGTCATAACAGAAGCGTTAATCGAACTCACCCCAACCAACGGCTGGCTGCATCTCGTAATGGTGGCCTGCGAGCTCGGGTGTATCCACGCGAGCACTGGTATCCTCCCGCGCGAACGGAAAGCGGCGACCGAGCGCAGAAGGTCGTCGTTAGCGGCCGCCGGGACAGCCCACACCGATGGATAGCTCTCGCACACTTCGTACTTGTCGTTGATGCGGGTTATACGCCACATGTCGTTGTTGACACCCTAAAAAGTATATTATTATAAGAGTTTTGTGTTCTCGTCGAGCAGGTATTAGAGCTATAGTAGTATTTAGTTATTCAGGTTAGATAGGTCATTGTACTTAGGAGTGTCTTTACGGGGTTGGTGTACTATAGAGTTCTTATAGTTCTGAGCAAAAATTCAATCAAAAATATCTAAACACGAACACGACACTATTTTTAACGACGTAGAAGCGTATTCAGATATGTTTCCTCGCCATACCGGCTCGGGTGGCTATATGAACGTCTTGGGTAAAATGGCTCGTTTTATGCTCCCATTGTACAATCTACTATTATTTCGCTAGTAGCACCACAATACTTTTGATCAGTAGTCTATCAATCAGATGCCCACTTGCCCAGATTTAGGTTATGTGGCCTAAATATTGACCTGTTTTTAGGATAAGGCGCCATCATACAGGTCAATATTTAGAAAACCTGAATGATGACGACTGACTGACTGACTTGATGATACCTATATCATCATCATCATCAGCGTCTCCATTCACTAATGGACAAAGGCCTTTCCAATGCGCGCCATTGCGCCCTGTCCTCCGCTCGACGCATAGTTACGTCAAAGATTTAATGAGTATGGTTCATACCATTCTCCGTAGTTCGGCGACCGGCTCATACACGTGCCACCCGTCTTCAGAGAAGCTCTCGGCATAACTAAAGGCGAAAAGAGGCTGCCTATGAGACAATGGGAAGGCCAGCTGTTGGAGTTTCTCGAATATTCCACGCCGCGAGTGGTTTTCTTGCTTGTGAGCGAAACGAAGGTTCCGCATGTCCTGTAGATAGATGAAATAAAAAATGAGAACAATGCTGAATAATATGCAATAGGCTAGTATCAGATATCTAGTAATAGGTCAGTAACAGATATTTCGCCTGTCTTTAAGCCCTCATTGGGTAGTTTCCAGGATAAAAAAAAGTCGTTCGACAGTTTGTCAGAAAATATTGGACACGTATTTTGTCTTTTGAGCTTCCCTCGGGCTATAACTCGATAACAAGCGTTTGCTCAGAGATACGACCAAGCTAGATCGATTTTTCATTCCCGAAAACGCAGAATACCAAATTTCATCGAAATCGTTGGAGCCGTTTCCGAGATTCTGATTATATAATATATATTTATATATACAAGAATTGCTTGTATAAAGGTATTATAATAGATAGATCGATAGATAATGACGATTATAGCCTGTTAAAGTTCCGCGTGACGGGTCCCCGCTCTCGCTCGCTCATTCTCAGGCTCATTTAGTTATTAGCCAATTGCAAGCAGGACCGTACCGTAACGTCAAAAAACCTCACGATACTAACGCCATCTAGCGTTTCGCCTGTCTTTTAGCCCTCATTGATTGTCAGTGAAGAAAGATAAAGACTGGACCATCTAAGAATAACCATTAAGACTATGTAATCTGTAAATAGAATAAATAACAACCTTGCAAAATACTTCGATGCCGTAGGAATTTTCTCCTTTTGATGACGCTCCGCCAACTTTTTCAATGCGTGAGACCTATAAATAAAAATAACATATCACATATAGGTAGAGTCATTCACGATAACGCGTGCCGTAGTTCTTATTACAATGTCCATAATGGCAAATTTTGATAAAATCACGCGTCTTCGTGGATGGCACTAGGTATACACGAATACCCCTAACAGATCGGACTTAGGTTGTGCACGAGATCTACCAACACTGTATGAACAGAGTCTACACTACATATACTTCTGACTAGCTTTTACCCGCGACTTCGTGTGCGTAGATAACATAAATAATACAAAGTATTGGTTTTTTAATGGTGATGTAACAGTTTTTTTTTTCTAAAAACCCATTTGACCTACCTACAACCAAACAACAAAACTACTATACAACAAATAAATATTTAATTGATAATAATTTGTATGTACAGTCACGTAAAACATAGACAACTTTTATCCTGAGCAAGTATAAAGTTACCATGGGAAGAAATAAGTCTGTTTAAAAAAAACAGTAATAGACGTTCCTGACAGTGAATAAATGAATATGAATTCGAATATGACTATAGTAATTGGCTCAGGCTACTATTCTCCGGAAAAATGCAAAATTCCCGCGGGATAGAACTAAGTAAATATAACTTCGGGGCCGATTCTAAAAATTCATTCAGCAGTAAAAAGCTTTATACTATGCCTGATTGACAAAGGCTAATTTTCCTCGGCAAAATGCGAAATTCCCGAGGGATAGAAATAAATAAGTGGATCGACCGAGCAAAATCATTTATCACTCATCGAAAGCTGTACTGATTCTGATTGAAATACGTCATTTTTGTCCTGAGAAAGTTCTCGTGGGACAGAAATGACTATTTTAACCCCATTTTTATTTTTTTTATTGTTAATCAGTCTGTAGCTTTCTATTAGTGTTTTTTTTAATCAGCCTCAAAGTTGAATTAACTAATTTCCATCCCATGGGAATTTTGCATTTTCCCGGAGAAAAAGCAGTCTATGTGAGTGAGTGTTTTTTTCTATTGGTGAAAGAATTTTTAAAATCAGCCCCGAAGTTGAATTCAGTTTTTTCTATCCCATTGGAATTTTGTAATTTCCCGAAGAAAAAGGAGCCTTTGTCATTTGGGGATAGTCATATCACATAATACGTAAGAATTTTTTAAATCAGCTCCAAAATTGAATTAATTAATTTCTATTCCGAGGGAATTTTGCATTATCTCGGATAAAAAGTAACCTATGTCAATCAAGGATAGTGTAGCTTACTATCGGTGAAAGAATTTTTATAATCGGCTCAATAGTTTCAGCGATTCGACTACAAACAAAGAAATGAAAAAAGTTTAAATATTTCTCTATCCCGTGGGAATTTCGAAAAATCCTGCCTTAGTGCACCTCTACAACACTCGAGGTACATGTATGCCAAATTGCAAGTTTCTAGCACCAGTAGTTTAGGCTGTGCGTTGTCTGTCAGTCAGTCAGTCACGGTACTGTTTTATAGGTATAGAATAGATAAAAGATTCATTAGATAGTGATTAGCCTTACCTAAACTGCCACAGCATATTGGCATAATGCCCACCTTCTACCGTGACTGGAGAGGACTCTGTATATGTACTTAGCTTAACTAACATCAGTCAACTTTATAGTACTTCTTTGGAAGTACTTCCATGGAGCTAATTGGTTAAACTGAGTCCATATGGTGTTCGCTCTGTTTGCAGTGAAAGGTATATAAATATTATATCTGGAGCACAAATGTAATATTACTCAAACTCCAGAGCAGTAGCAGGAAAAATGGGCAGTTGACTTGTTTAATTAACATACTTTGTATGAGCTGTTGTTATGATCTTTTGGCAGCTCAATTGACTATTTATTACTTTCAGAGAGATTATATTTATTAATATATTTCAACAAATTAAAAAAAAAAAAACAATTTTACAGTATATGTGTATAAATTAGGGATGGGGCGAATATTCGTTTTAGATTCGGTATTCGGCACATTCACAGAATAATCGTATCGAAAGTGGTCGATTTTTACTGTATTGAGCTATGTATGAGTTGAGTGTTAAATGTTTTATTTTTGTGAGGTACAGTGAGGCTTTACATTTTTGTTGACACTGTAGGCTTATTTTCAATTACAGCAGATAAAAAAAATGTTTATTAACTAAAATCAAAATATAAGTATGATCTTTATAATAAAATAATATATTAATATAATCGATCAGTCTTTATCATGATAAATTAAGCAAGTTTTTTGTTTTACTCAATAGTTAAATTATTATACATTCAAATAATTAAAAACGAATCATATTTCTAGTTTCTACTTAGGAACCAATTATGCCGAATATTCGGTTCGGTAAAAGTTTTACCGAACATTCAGCCAAATATTCATATTTGGTGAAACCCATGTCTGGCCATCTCTAGTATAAATTTGTTTGAATCATACTATCTATTGATGAAAACTGAGCTGTGCACTAAAATATATAGCATAGTTTAAAAAAATTAAAAGACCACAGGATAGCAGGAAGCGATTTTGTTTTACTTTATAGAGCAGAGATAGCGTTATTGCGCGCATTGCATATTATTATTCATATACATATAAATAAGTTGAACCAAATTCTTTACACAGAAAACTTATGAGAATATATATCTAAAATGAAATGCAAATGACGATTGAACCTCATAGCTGACTAACTATATATGTAAACCAATCTTGATTTTTACCAATTACCTCTGGTCAGATCAACCTGAAATTTTGCTGGTACTATCAGCCAAATATGTGGTCCACCACCCTAAAGTTGATAATTGTTTGCATGTCATTAAACAATAATGCCAAAAGACGTGTCTGTCAACTTGAAAGTTCGTCGACTTTAGCAACATATTAATATTAATAGGAACTTGTTTAAAAATTGATAGACCACTTATTTGGCTGATCCTATACATATGTAAGCTCAATAACAAGTAGTAAAAAAAACATGTTACTTTGACAGTAGCTTTTCCATGATATTGAAATGAGAAAAGCATTTTTTACAAGACATTTTATCTAACAATGTTTGTTAAGGTTGAATCTTGTGAATTAAACTTCACTCACTTCTAATGATCAGATTGACTTGTGATTTGGAATGAGTATATAGTTAAGATGACAATGCAAGTAAAGTCAGCAAAAAAGCTTGTATTATGAATGGCAAAAACTTATTTATACATTTTATGGACATGAACATGAGTATTATGGTTGACAAAATAAATGTTTTAATTGCATATTGATGTAAGTTATGATAAAGTAATAAGTAGTATAGTTTTCGCAATTAAGAAGAGGGTAGGTGGTAAATGTAACCATTGTATTTGTATTTTTTAACTCCACCTTTACATCTCATCTATAGAGCAAAATCTAAAGCAAATGTAGATACAAACATAGAAGTAACTAATGTCTTATAAATAACATTTTATAGATTTATCACATCGCAGGATGCTGCATAAAAACAAGTTATTTTTTGCCAAAGCTGATAATAAAAACGATAGTCATCGTAATGTAGCCAATATTCATGTATTACTTATAAGGTAAATGTCACAAAGACAGAAAATATCTGTGCCACCAGGAAAACATGAAAATTTTACTTACCACACCAAGCGGGACATTTAGAGTGCTGTGTATAGATGCAGCATCTGTGGGTCGAAAATGAAGCTGATAATTTGTCACTTTCAGGACTCCTCTTGATGGTCCATTGTAGGGGCACAAATAAGCTACATCACGAGCGACTCCCATTACTTTCTCGCCTTCCAACAACTGGATATCTCCCAATACATGAGGCTGTAAACACAATTATATCATTAGCACGCAGACAACACACCAATAAGTTATGTTGGAATAACTATACGCGCCTGTGACAACCCATGCTGTCTCTGACTGTGAATGCGGTTCACAAATAAACAAATGTGAATCGTTCTACTTTTACTCATGTCGAAATTATCCAACACAACGTAAGATAGCCACTACGGTTCCAATTGAAATAATCACAGTAAGCCAAGCTAAGCCCAGAGGAAGTGAAGCAACTGTAATAATATATATTCAATGGGAATAAATTAATCCTTTTAGGCAACTTACGGAGTCTTGTCCGTGTTTAGAATTCAATGAACTTGATTTTGAGTCTGAGTCCAATGAATCAGAACTGGCGTTTTTAGACAGCGAGAAATCCGAATTGATTAATTCTGTACTGTTATGTTTATCCATTGTGGCTAAAATATACACGACGAACCAAGTATCCGTAAATCCTTCAATTCAATAATCACGGGCCAATTTAGCCTGTCTTGACGTCTGTGTAGGATGTATAAAGTACTCTGTGTGTGTAGGTCTGTAAACCAAGTAAGTAAAGTTGTGCAGTGCACAGTGCTAAACTCGCCTAGTTTTATAAATATATGGTTGACATCAAAAACTCAAAAATAGACTTTAAAGCAATGATTTACTGTTTATAATAAGTATCAATCAGAATAAAAAAAGTTTGATCTACCATAAAGTGGAACTATGACAGCATAGAAGTATTTTTCTTGAAAAAAATAATTGGAACTAATTAAAATTACAATATGACGACTTCAAGAATTTTCTATTTTATCGATTTTATCTGATAATAAATTTAAATCAGTGACGCATGCTTCTCTAATTAAATATTATTAAAAAATACAGAATTTATTAAAGGAAAATCTTCCTCTTAGTGCTGCCAGTGACGAATCTGCTTTACCCAATTACACAGTGTTTAAGACGAAATTAATAAATAAACTTCGTTCTTATTCTGAATTAAGCTGCATATTTCTGCTATTCTGCTGTTTTAGGTGATAAAAAAGAAACTTCTGATCAAGCACTTCATATGTCATCATAATCATAATTCCTTAGTTACATATTTTGACTGTTGTTAGATCGTTACGTGATAGAAATAATTCCAGAATTGTAATTGATGTAACTTCCTCAACGTTTAACAATGGCTTCAATGTCAGTGAATTGGCCGGAAAGTATTAGCTTCAACACCTACTTAGCGTATAAACCTCCAAGCAATTTGGAACCAATTAGAAAAATTGTACCAGAAAATTTCGACTGGGACGTTAACCATCCAAAGTCACTTGTTGTAATATGTATTGAAAAATTAAGTGAAAATTGGATGGGTAAGGTTTTCAACGGATTTAATATATAACAATTAGTTATTTAGTTCATAAAAAAATCTAAAAATTTTGTTTAAGGATATCCAACGTTGGACAAGCTAATAACCAAAGATCGAGAACTATTTTTGCAAATCCTCGACACTAATGTACCTCTACAAATTTTGGTCGATAATATTAAGAATGATATCTTCTGGAAAAGGTACTACAAGTCCAAGTGGTCCGATTCACCCGTAATTACAAACGATAAAAGATGGATCAATGTATTCATGGAAAAATATTATGCTGAAATTTTAGAAAATATGAATCCCCGTCAGTACGATCCTGAAAAGGTAAGAAATTAATATAATAATCATTATTATTATTTTTTAGTACATTGATTGATTCGAGGTATAAACTTTTAGATTTCAACAGGTTACGTTTTTAGTGAAATTATGTGGTCCCTACATCCAATCGTTGAGTATTCGGAGCTTAACACCTTCTGACATTCCAATTCAGAGAACGATTTCACCTGAAATGGCTGATCTTATTACAACTCAGCAGCAATCTGATACTAAACTTCTTAAAAAAAACGAAATTCTGACAAGAGGCAAGTTTTTCTATGAAAATATTAACTATCTGAGGAATATTTTTTTCGTATTAATTTTTAATTAAATTTAGATACCTATCGTAAAATTTTAGATCACATATCCCTTCATGCAGCTTTGGGTAGCTTGACAAATTTAGTGGAGTTGCATATAACGTTTCAGTTGCGTTTTATCGGAACTGAATATCGCAAAGACCAGTTTCAATTCACTAACAATGATGCCAAAAATTTAGCACGTGGGTTGGAGAAGTGTGGTCAACTTAAGATTCTAAGGTAATTTAAAAACGAATAGGAAACAATACAAAATCAGCGAACAATTTCAAAATATAAAAATATAACTAATATTATTGTTGCAGAATAACAAGGAGTGATATGAATTGCCAAAGAGTAAAGTATATTTTACGCGGTCTGTCAGACAATCAAAACATAGAAACTCTTGACTTTAGCCACTGCAAAATTGGAGATGAAGGTGCTGCGTCCATAGCTAAGTTTATGCTGCGCCATGAGAATTTAAGAAGTTTGATTTTGGCTGATAATGTTTTTGGTATAACATTGTGAACTAATTAACAAAAATTAATGTATAGAATTTTATTTGACAGCGTTCGGATTCATAAAAATTACAGGTTTATCAAAATGAAGCTTTTAGAAATATAGTTCAAAATATGAAGTTTTAGTAGAGGATACGAACATAAGTCAAACTTCACCGGTCTGATAACGTATTTTGTATAATAAATTTAGTATATTAGAAAATATATTAGAAATGGATTTGCTAATAAAAACTTGGACAATAAATAAAATATGATTTTAAAAAAATAGAAAAATCCTGTCCAGGATTTTTTATTCTATAATCAGACCAGAATGGTCGATTTAAGTTCAGATCTTAGACTTTTTACAAATATTTATTACCTACTTATTATAAAATAAGTTTCATTCTAATATCCGACGTTCGATTCAATTTAAGTTTGGATCTTAGACCATTTACATTCAACAGGACCAGCAGGCGTTGAGAATATAGCGCATTCGCTTAATCATCTGGGTTGCAGTATACGCAATTTAGATTTGAGGCTCAACGATAGGCTTGGATCTGAAGGCATCGCTCACATTGCAGTAACCATAGCGAGAGGGTGTAACTTGACATCGTAACTGAATATTTTTTTCTTTGTTTTGCACAAAACCATTTTAATTACAAGCAGCTTTTATGGATTACATGTAGCTAAATCTCAACTGCTATGTTGAAAACAATTCATCTTTAATGATGTACACATTTTTCTAACAAGTTAAATTAACGGCAGCTGTTTCATTTTAAGATTAAATATATCTGGATGTGGGATAAAGTCAACTCCATTGAAGAAAGCACCAACGGGCGTGTGGTCAACAACAAGCGCCGATAGTCCTCCAACATGTGGCGAGCTCCTAGCTAGAGCTATTGGCCTAGCAAAAACACCACTACGGGCATTAGATATAAGTGTAAATGATATTGGTTCAGTAAGTTATGCTTTTACCCATGGGATTTTATTTTACTCTGAATATATGAGAAGCTTATTAATGATAATCATGTTCTAGCCAAGTGACAGCTGTTTATCCAACGCAATTTGTCTCAGTTATTTGGTTGACGTTAATCTTAAAAGATCTGGAATGTCATCCATGTCGATGGCGATAGGTGAGTCAGCTGCAGCCAGTCAACGGTTAAGAAGAGAAGCTGAGAAAGGAATTAGATTTAGAAGAAGTGCTAGTAGGGTTTTACAAGCACGAAGGGTGGCTAAAGGGATGAATATTGGTAAATTAAACACGTTGGCCGTTAATACGTTGTTTTTACATCATTAGTTATGTCTACATCTAATGATTCGGAATTTCAGATGCAGATCCAGTTTTACTGGCACAACAGCTTTCAGCTCGTCCATCTATAGTATCAGTCACATCTGAAGATGGTATTTACTGTATGCAGACTCAGCCATTGCCTGCAGATTTTAGTTTTGTTCCTATTTTAAAAGTAAGTAGGTAACGCTTTCATAAGTCTTAAAGAAGTAGACCATGAAAACATCATTGGATCCGTCCGTACTTTGATTGTTTCAGAGCCCTTTGCCTTCTTCTCGAGCTTCATCAATCACAGGCCCTCCAACATCGCGACGATCAAGTCATCATATGGTTTTGGAACCAGTAAAGGTACCTATTCCCTATTTTACATTGTTAATTAGTTAATATTATCACCAACCCTATAAAACCAAATCAACCAAATAAATGCCGGCTTTCTGTATAGAGTCATTTTAGCCTAAATTAGTAGTGTACCGACAATTTTGCGATAGGCTATCTGACACCGTTGAGTTATATATTCTTTTGTATTTTTTAAATTATTGTTGTGTCGTATTGTATATTTCTGTGGGTTTAGTTCCCCAAAATATAAATAAATCAAAATAGCCTTTACCCGTGGCTTCGCTCGCATTAACCATTTATAACGTAACGTAGTTTTTGGGTTGGTTGAAACAGTCTTGGGGTGCACTTTGACCAATAATTGTTAAAGTCTATGGTTTCTGTGTCGTAGCAACGGTTTTTTCGTTTGTAGACAGTGTCACTTAATGAAAATATAGTCTTACAGATTGCACTGATTTACAGAGTTTTCTTTAATATAGGAGGCAGAGTTCATCTGATTCGTAATACATTAATAATAATTTAGTCCAGAGTCTGATGAAGCAGTCATGCAGCCTGCAGGTTCACTATTAAAGTGTGTTCTTAGTTCTATAAGCTACCTACTTATTCCTTTTTTATAATCTCGATTTATCTAAGGGATCGAATAGTTATAAAATCTTATCCGCTAAGTGTTTTTTACGCAACGTCAAAGAAGACTACGTGATAATTTCTGGAAATTCTTACGGAAATATTGCGATATCCCAGAATTTCAATTTAGACGCCAGATTGCAGGTGGTAGGACCTTGTGCAAGGTCCGCCCGGATTGCTACCACCATCTTACTCGCTAATCCTGCCGTGAAGCAGCAGCACTGTTGTGTTTCGGCGTGGAGAGTAAGACAGCCGGTGAAATTACTGGCACTTGAGGTATCCCATCTTAGGCCTCTAGGTTGGTAACGCATCTGCAATACCCCTGGTGTTGCAGATGTTTATGGGCGGTGGTGATCTCTTACCATCAGGAGACCCACGTGCTCGTTTGCCATCCAGTCGAAAAAAAAAAAAAAAAAGATCTAATGGTGCTGTCTAATCCCTGTGAAGCCACAGGTAAAGGCTAGTCTTTATAAAATTACAAATGTGGAGATAAAAGAGTATTTAGTTTCAAAACTTTTTATCTTTAGGAAATGCGTCGCAGTGCATTGGTTCGCCGGGGCTCCGACGGATCTCTGCTGCAATCGCGTGGTGACAGTGCTCCTCGACACATCAAAATATTCGTATCTAATGAGCTTGTGAGCTCAGAACATTATTAGTGAAAGTTATCTTCTCACAAATATATTATAGTGCCAGTTCAGGTTTCTTTTTTTATTATTTAAGCGCCTGCCAGTATGTTGTTTTGGCTATTCGAGAGAGGTCATCCATCATGTTTCAGTTGGAGTTTCAAAATTTCATGTAAAAAACCATTAAAGAACTTTTAGAAATAATTTTAGAGTGAAGGTTTTGGTATTGCAAGAGTTCTGTTGTTAGAGATTTAATAAAAAAATCAAATCAAAATAATTTATTTGCTAATAACTGAGTAGGTGCAAGTATTGTTAGTGTGTACAATATTCTTATGAGACTATGGTATGGCCGATAAGATATTATTATTACATTAAATCAAATTACATTAATTTCCATGACATTCATGTACACTGCATAATTAATTAACTTCTGTTTCATTTCAAATTAACACATCACATCCAATGAGGGCTATCGCGTATGAATTCGCCGCTAGAGGCGCTAGTGTAGCGTGAGGTCTCCGAAATGACAAATCTCATAGTTTTTGGGTGAGCTACGCGGGTTTATTTATAATTAGAATAATTTTGTGAATATTTTGCATTACCTGAAATTAATTATGGCAATTATACGTTACGGGGCAATGAATGTCTGTGTTTTGAGACAGTTTTGTCTTTCGGAAACTTTTGTCCTCCCTTTTATTTCCGAACAAAACGGGACTACGCAACACTGTGGATGCTCGATATTTTTATGGTACGGTTTTAAGGTGTATTAAATATGATTTTAATCTAAACTTTGTTTTCACGCACGTAATAACACTTTGAAAGCCACACTTGAAAACCTCACGCAACAGTGGTGCCATCTAGAAAGACAAAAAACGATAGCCCCCATTAAATTAAACTATCTATCTATGTCAAACCAAATAAATTCAAATTTATTAAATCAAAGTGACATTTCATTATATTATAAATTACATACAGTATAGTATTAATAACAAAACGTTTATTTCAGGAATTTAACTGCATTTAAGTAACCTCTGCGGGAGTGATGGTATTTAAATATATATTTTACAACCAAAAATAGCATTATTTGTTGGATTTGTGGTAAGAAACTATGGCTACTGAATTATTTCTGCGTAAGCTGTTATGTTTGGCTTAAAAATAAAGAAATATTCTTTACTTTACTGAATTACTGGTTTACCCATACTTCCTAGTAGTCAAATTGAACTGGCAACACTAACCATAGACAAGACCAGAATGTATAGTTTATTTGATTTGTTTCTCATTTCACGTTAGTCTGCGATGCAGCGAGTTTCTGTGTTACGATCGTCAGCCATGTTTTTCTTTGGTATGTGTTGAAATGGTGGTAGTGATAAAATTCAATTAAAACTGTGAAATAATTCTGAACGCTGGGAACTGTGAGTGTATTTTCAATGTGTTATTTGTTTGAGTGAGTTGATACCACTGCTGTGAAAATGAATTGGGGCACGGAGCTTTGGGTAAGTTTAAAATGTTCAGAAAGTTCAGTTGGTTTGGCGCATTTAAATTTACTGTTTTGAGTTATACTCGAGACCAATATCCCGATAGAAATCACACCGCAAATAAGAAATCATGCTTTTTTAAAATGTTAAGTGAATAAAGTAGTATATCATGTTCTTCAGTAAATAATTCAGCTGTGTCGTGAGATTAGTCAGTGTTGCAGTTGCAATGTAGAAAGTAACGCTAGGCTGGCTGGCATGATTTCCGTCCACACATGGTAATTTTTGTGGGAGGAGGCATTTGGACTGTCCAGGCAATTATTAACAAGGTTATATAGTTAACATTTTATAGTTATAAAACTGACCAGCCCTCACTGTAGTAAACCTTTAATCACTTCTCCATGTAATTGAACAATAACCAACATACATTCTTCTCAATGCTTCTTAAATAAGGGATCTTCCCCTTTGGCGTTTTTTATTCGTACGGAATTTCGTATAGTTATCGCCTTTTACTACCAGATTTATGTATTTACAATATTTAAAATTACAAAAAAGTTAATTAGGGAAGGAGAGATACTGATGCCTACTATGAGTCATTTTTGTTTCATGGTAAAGTACCATGGTTCTGACAACTTTGAAAGATATAAAATAGTTCACTAAAAGTGACTGAATTTAGAAGAAGCAAAAACACCATAAAAGTCAAAACAATAGGTAGGTAGGAAGCACAATAACATTGATTAGAATTGTAAGGGATGGGAGAGAGAGCCTTGGGTGGATCATATTATTTTTATTTTTATTGTGCGGGTGCACATTCAAATGTATTAGTTACCTTTTTAAAGTTATTCTAAAACTTTTTAGATTATTACTTAGGTCCTAATTGACTTAGTCACACTGGCTTCAGAAGAAAAATATTTTAGGCTATTGCAAATTGAGTCTTGTAAATGTGGTATACTGGATTAATCCACAGAGAAAGCAATTTATCATAACTTCAAATTCTATTGGGTACAAAACCTTATAAAGTTGGCACTCAAGGTACCATCAGCCAAATATTTGTTCTACCACCCTAAAGTTGATAATCGTTTGTATGTCATAAAACAATAATGCGAATAGACGTGTCTGTCAGCTTGAAAGTTCGACTTTAGCGACATATTCATTTGATAGGAACTTGTTTAAAAATTGATAGACCACTTATTTGCCTGATGGTACCTTACACACTAATTAGCCAAATAGTCAGAACAGTTTCTGGTAATTAAGTGATATCCATACAGATGAGGTGATGTGGCCAGCGTTATGGGAACCCTGCCACAGGCAGATCTATTAGATGGAGTGTTCTTTTTATATTTTCTATTGTTATAGTTATAAATATTTAGTTAAGATATCAGGTTAGGTCTTTTTGTTTTTATATGTATTGAAACTCATTATTGTACAAAATAATGTATTTATTTATATATTTACTTACATTTATTTATATTTTGTTACAACTATTATATACTGAGCGGCAAAAAATCTGGCCCTCAAATGTATGCAGAATCAATAATTTTGTATGAAGGGTGGGCCAAATTTTGTGCTGCTGAGTATATTATTATTGGACTCTAAAAATTAAATGAGTGGTGTTGATAATAAGAAATAGAAAATAAAAATATGTATGCAGTTTTAAATTTCACTCTCCATTCCTGAGCAAAAGCAGTCTTAAGTATTTGTTTTTGTAAGTATTAAACTATATGAATAAAAAATGTAAAAAGTATAAAAAGGCAGTTCTCTTCATTGGGAAATACTTAATTAGTGTTATTCTTGAGTGCACTAGTTAACTCATTTCCTGGCTCTATATCTTAAGGATAATGTGCCTGCTGTGTGGTGATTCATGCTTTTGCATGTGTATTTAACTGATGATTTAACTGTATGGAAATTCTGGATACCAAAATAAACAAACACAATCAAGGCATAATTTGTTGCCTAAAATGTTAAGTACATCAACTACAGAACAAATAATAACTAGAATATAATGTCAAATGTAACACAAGATTAAAAATGGTTGCATGTGGCTAAAAAGCCTTTATGTTAATTTTCCTGCTCAGTCGTAATGCATACTATTCAAAATAAAAAGTTTTTGGTAAATAAAACATTTTTAATATAAGATTTTTTTGCTGATTGTACTTTTTGACGATTTTACTTGCACTGTCACCCAAACTACATTTGCATACCAAGTTTCATGTCAATGTGATTAACTGTTGAAGAGTTCTGTCCTGTGGAGATGATTCTGGTTGGACCACCACAATGTCACTACCAGATTATTGAATTGTCACGCAATTAACATTAGTATGCCAAATTTCAAGTCAATCCGACTACTTCTCTGGCTACAGACAGACACAGAAAATGGGAGAAGTGAAACTAAATAAAAGCTTGTAAAATTAATTATTGCAGAGATAATAAAGGATTCCATGTTTTTTTATTACATTTTAGCAAGAGAGACACAGATTTTGGAATGAAATACACACTATAATATCTCTATTCCTCTTATTATTTATTCTATAGCATACAGTTAATCCTACAAAACAAAGTTCCTCCCTTAGTTCAGTGCAAAAAGGAACTTACTTTTTTTTAAAGCTGTAGGTATATCATTACTGATACAAGACTGTCATCTGAATAGACAATATTAAATTTGTAAAATTTGCATCCATATTTAGCAGATTAAAGCTCTGGCATGATAATGAGGATGATGCGAATGTCCTGCTATAATATATTATTATTTCATTCAAACATATAAACAACATTTTTAATGGACTCCAAAAAAGGTTATCAATTTGGTTGAATTTCTTTTCTTTTTTTTGTACTGTACATTAGAACCCCTTGTGTCATAACATAAAATTTAGTACTAATGTTAATCTGTATAATTTTATTATTCTAGCATTCTTTCAATCAGATTGAAAGAACTTACAAATATTTGCAATATGAGACATTTTGTTATGCAGCCTAAGGCATTTTGTTTTCTGGTTAGTAGATATTCTGTTCATCATCAGCCTAGAGCAGTCCACTGCTGGACATAGGCCTCTTCCATGGCGCGCCACAACACTATGTCTTCAGCCCCTCGCAGCCATCCGCCGCCAGCGACCCTCTTAAGGTCGTCCGTCCACCGTGCCTCAGGACGCCCTACGCTACGTTTTCCCGTCTGTGGTCTCCGTTCGTGAACTCGTCTGCTCCACCGCATCAGTCCTGCGACAGACGTGGCCAGCCCAACGCCATTTCAGCGAACTAATTCTTTGAGCAAATTCGGTGACTTTCGTTTTCGTTTCGTTCGGTGATATTTTGTTGTTTCCTCTTTATTTGACATTGTGGATTTCATTTCAGTTACTAAGGTAGGGCCAGCTTATCAGGTGCAATCACACGAGTCATAAAATCACTAATTTAGCTCTCACTCGCCCTTACGGCGTGGCAATGCGGTACCTCTTAAACCTAATGTTAAAACCCTTCGCATCAAGTATTAATTTTTATTTATAATTCTTGCTGTCGCCTGAAACTTTGTCTGCGTACCTACTAAGGGAACTTAGCACTCACCTGGAATAAAAGTAATCTGTTAATCAGTAATATCAGTAGTATAGTGTAGCTTTTCATTTGTGAAAGAATTTTTAGAATCTGCACAGAAGTTTCAGAGGTTGCCCCTACATGCAAACAGACAGTTACTACTAGATGTCCAATTCTATAAAAGTAATACTTTATCTCTGTCTGTGCTAATAACATCAATTTTAACTATCGTAAAATATAGCCTATTCGCACTTAAGATACATTAATACAAAATTATAATAATCGACCGTGACTTAAAAATAGAAGACGTGAAAAACAATTTTACAAAAGCACTTATGACACGAGATGGTAATGTTCGCGTTCCCTTGGACATCACGTAAGCGTGTGCTATACCCCGCCCCCGCGAAAAACGTCTGAAACTAGGTAGTGCAAAGATAAATTAAAGGAAAATCCTGATATAATTATAATGTGTAAGTGCTTTGTGACAATTAACATGAAAGGCCATGGTCTTCAGAATTACAAGTTTGTGTGCAGAATTCCATTTGCACGGACCGTGGTATGAACCACGTAACTTGTGTATGCTCAAAACCTATTCATTCATTCATTATCATTGAAATCAGTAAATTACTATGCTAATCTATCAACCATGCTCTTGTTTGTTTATAAAAATCTACCCGTCTAGATAGCTGGCAGTATATATGTACTTATCTACTATCATATGCTAGAAGCTTCGTGTTGTGTTAATCCTCTTGAGCCATAAAGACATGATGACATGATGCGCGCGTCACTTATTCTGCAAAACTGTAACAAAACCGCGAATACTACGTAGAGACAGGCCTAGTGTACTAAACATTGTAACTAATATTAAAGCAACACCTTTGTATCAATTTTATCTTAAAACGCCCAAGTATCATCTGATATCCAAATGGCCTGAATACTTAACAAATTTGTCAATGCGCCTACGCTGTACCTTCAGCAGTTACTTTAAGTAAACAGTGGTACTTCCCAGTACCGTGATCTCGTAACAACTTTATTTCCACCGGGTTGCCTGTTAGTTTGGCCATACTCGATAACTGTTTACAAGACGTCAGTGATGACAAGTATGAAATAGTGTACATGTAACACTTACTGTGACGTCTTGTTGCATCCGAAGACAACTCACGATTGTCTTACCCTTTTCTCACTCGCCGCTATAAGGTTTTATCGCCGATTTTTTTATATTAAATGCCGGGTTAACAAGAATTAGCTACTAGATTGTGCTGAAGTTGTATCGTATTCTACTTATTGAATAGAATCGGCGTGCGCTTGAGTTTCAGCTCATGTTTCTCGGCTTACCATGGTCGTGACTAGTCGCCACGCTGCGTGACACTACATCGCTGTGTCATGTTACAAATTGAATGACTCGTGTGATTCGAGGATCTTTATGCCAATATAATACACAAACAGTGAAAAACGTTTTGAAGAAATTAACCTTTCTCTTAACCTCTCTCCTAAGGTCTTACTTTTGTTTTTGTTACTACATCGCCACAAATTTTGGCCCACTCTATATAATAAAATAAAGTTACCTATTACTGCATAAATTTCAGAGCAAAATTTTGGCCGCTCACTATATACGTATACGAGTATTTATTAGGTATGTTCGAGTGAGAGTTTCTGTGCGGTAACATAAATGATTGAAAATACTTTTTTTCGAAGGCCAGATATACCTATACGTGTTCAATACATTGCTGTTTATGAATTTTATAAGTAAAATCATGTTTTTTTTCGTATACATACACACACATTGTACAGTTTCATTTGCAAACAAGATCCGACATCTGCTAACACTAATAAAGTCTGGCTAGTTTGGAATTTTGCCCTATTAGGAGTCTTATCGAAAAATTATTACGTTCGATAAGGAAAAAATATTAAATTTACTGTAGGTATAGGTTGTGGTCTCATTTAAAGTTAATTCCTAGGCGCTTGACGTAATCCAGCTTCAATTTTACAATGTATCATCCGCAGAAAGTAGGTCTTGCAAACCAAACAGAGGAATCACAGTAGAAAGATTTCCTGTCCCATTATTTTCACGTTGTAGGTATTCATGAGATTTAAGAAGCTTGTAAGACATATAATGTTAACAAAATGTTTTAATTACGAATAATTATAATAATTAATTGTCAACTTTTAATTTCCAGAACTGCGAACAGGTCATGTTCCACAATGGATCGCACTTTGAATAATATCTGCTGTTGTATATTGTGTGCTAATAGACTGCTTACAATTGCGTATTGTACCCAGTACTCGATGTACAGACTCACCGTCTATTCAATATCAGATGCATTTTAATTAAAATAAAACGCGTCACGCTATATTGATCGATAGTCCTCTCAAAATGATTTCCATTGTTGGATAGGGACTTCTGCACTGAACGGTTAAACTGCAGTTGTTTCTTGTGGGACTACGAAAACCTAAACAAGATAAGTAAGTAAAAAGTGAGTGAGTTTGTGAAAGATTCATTATACTAATGCCACGTTACTTAGGTATTCTAACTAGGTAGGCATGTATTACTATTTTATTATTTTTCCCATTACGCAGCGTGGTACAGTCAGCGTCCAAAGTCAGCGTTATTCATAACTCGCAACCTGCCCCGGATTCACACGGGTGCAATTTTGAAAAAAAGTCTTTAATTTATACACTTCGCATTTTTAAGTCCCTTTTCCCCAAAACTACGCGTCGACAGTGCCTATAATCATATACATATCATGAACATATATGAAAACAGTTCGTGAAAAAATATCTCTGATGGTGAAACCGCATTAAACAAATCCTTTGCGTAGTTTGAAAGATCTCAGCGTACATATATACATACACACAGACAGAAGGTGGAAAGTGACTTTATTTTATACTATATAGTCATCCATAACTTATAAATAGGTACCTGATTTAAACTGTGACCGTTCCTTATTATCTGACTGCAATTACAAGTAATGTTTTTTAATCAAAGTACGCTCGAACCAAATGAATCGTGACCCACTGTGGAACCTTTTTGTAGAAAAAAATCATAGTGACATCGCATTGCTTGTCAGGGGAATTTATTATGACACTTACTGTGAGAGCGTTCTATGGCGGGTCAGGAATCAAATGGTTCGACTGTACTTAAGCTCTCAGTTATTGATATGACAGGTTTCTATATTATATTGTATGCTTTCTGTTATCAAATTTATTTGGTCGAATAAGTTCTTGATAGTTCAATTCTTCTTAAACTAATTGTACGAAGCCGATTCAAATAATGTTAACCAAACAAGCAGATACTTTTCCGTTGCAAAATGGACGGGACGTCCTTGACTGATGAGCGGAACGAAAAACTTTGTTGGACTGTATGCCTGCCTATCTGGCGCCATTTTGTTCCTATCTACTGGCATATATCCATCTGATACCTAAGAGGACCGGAACCTTAAGTCTTTGTTTTGTTTATAATGTACAATTCAACGATTAAGTCTGTAAAAATAACCTACTTTTCTGAAGTCAGTCGCGAAAAAGCATGTCCTATCTATGATTAATATTTATTCGTAGACTAAAAAACATATTCATTAATTGCTTATGTGTATTCCTAAAAACGATTATCTTAATGCCGTTTTAGATTTGGACGATTATAATAATGTTCAGTTCCGTGAACACGGTTTTAAACCTGATGCTGCTAAGGATGTTTAGAACTAAAATGAACTTCAGTTGTTATAAATTAATTTCGGGTAGCGCCAATATTCGCATACTATTCGCTAGTCATATAGTAATTTTTGTCCGAATCATCGTTTGTCATAATTTTTTTCCCACTGAAACCTTACAGATTACTGAAATTTTGAAATGGTCATCATATAGAAAACTATAGGTAAGGTTTAAGATTTGTTTTATAACAATCTAGAACAATTATCGGATTCAGAGAATAAAGAGTTATGTCAAACGATCGTTCTGACAAACATTACATTCGGACTTCCAATAAGTAGGTATGCGAGCCGATATGGACCCTTAATTTCGACTTCAATAAATACAATCTATCTAATGCCTTTATACGAGCAATTCTTATATATTTATGTATGAATAAATCTTTATGGTACTTAAACACATGGAATTAACAAATAACAAAAGAGAAACATGTGTGATGTGTGTTGATTATGTGTGTAATATTTATTTACTTATTTGGGAAATCTCAAACAGCTCTATTGATTTTGATGAGATATGCGTATGTTTTCGGGCGAAAAATCGATCTTGCTTGGTCTTAACTTTTGGAAAACAGGTGTTGTCGAGTTTTAGCCCAAGCGAAGCTATGACGCCCGGGTTCTAATACTAAAGATGTAGACATTGTTCCATAATAGAAAATAGGCTATCTTTCATCCCGGCAAAGAGTAGTTTTCACGGGACGCAGACGTAGTTGCAGGCAACAGCTAGTCAATTTATAAACATAAAGTAAATAACCATAGAAATACTACAACGAGGTTATTTGCAGATTGACTAGGTTACACAACGGTCATTGCTCTAAACACGCACATAACCGCTTCGTATTGATATTGCAGTATCCGTTTTGTAATATAGATAGATGTATATGCGAGAGTGGTCAGTGTTGGCAAGCAACTACAGGGCCGGTGGCGGCACTAGATGGCGGCCCGCATTCCACGCGTTGCACTAGAGTACCTACCTACTTATTTACTTACCTACTAGTTGTGAAATGAGAACATTTGTAACTTACCACCTCTAATAGTAGATTGTTCAACAAGGGAGGAAAATAACCAATATCACACAAGTGCTCGGGTGCCAATATTTCGAGTGTTATGTTGATTCTTATTGAGTTACTTTAAGTACACAATAAGAGTTCCTGCGTCGCATTGGCACCTTTGCCAAAACTAAATCAAATTGTTGGTAAACAATAGATATGTTAAAAGTGTATGTAAATAATGCGTTACATAAAGAGCAGGTGTTACACAATCGAATTGGGTGCGACGTCCCTGAACTAGTTCGCTAACGTTTCGTAACGCGACCTGGATACTGGCTACAGTGTGATAGACGTTTTAGATTTTCTCAAATTAAATGCCCTCCAGTGGTGTCAATAAGAGAATATGCATTTTCTTTTCAAAATAAAATAGTCAAATGATTTATTCAATTATAATACAAGAAATAAGTTACAAAATACAGCCAGGCCAATATATGTCCAAATTAACAAGTGCAAAATTAAACTAAAATAACAACATAAATATAAACATAAACTTAATTACCAAAAATTCCAAACATTTGTGACCTGACAATTAAAATACATTGTTACAGGTTGAATCATTAAATTGATGTCTGAAAAGCAAATTAATGGAGTTGTCGACGCAATTTTATTTTATTACTAGACTGCCCAAAGGAGGGTTATTTAAAGGTATTGTTCTTTGGGTAGGTAAACTTAGAGTTGTATGAAGTCACGGCATGTATATATTTCAAAAGCATGTTCCTTTTCAAGTGCCTACTTTAGGAGAATTCGGCGTTTCCTCTCATTAACCCTCCGGCCTGAGCTTTTGGCACGTATTCAAAGTACATACATACTCGAAATCTCAAGTTTTTTCAGTATCGAGGTTCCTTCTTTCATCAAAGTTGTTATAATCTTTATCATTCATCTTACAAATACGAGTGTAAAGCAAATGTTGGTATCTATCATGATCAGCACGCTACTACGAAACTCGAAATTCGTGTCGTGCGGTCCCTCTGACACTTAAACTATTTAATACGAGAGCGAGAGGGACGGTACGATACGAACTTCGAGTTTCGTAGTAGCCCTGCAGACCTACAAAACTAACAAACTACCCGCAGATTGTTATTAACATTTGCATTAAGGAGGATCAAGAATGTATGTAAATTGATTCTCGTATCGAAAACCGTCCAATTCTCACGCTTTCATACTGTCCGCTTAATATCTCAATTTTAGTTCCAAAGTTATTAAAACATCGTCCAATACGGCACGAAACACGCCCTTACCTACAATTACCTCCATTTTTGTGATGTTGTACAGTTACGTTGATTTCTTTTTCAATCCCAGCTGTGGTACCGCCTTTTATTACCAATGATTAGGCGAATTCACATATATCTGACGAGTAACTGTTATACGAATACAATTTTTTTGTGATGTCAGTCAGTAATAGAGTTGAGTTTTTAGTTTTTTATAATTAAATAGAATCAACTGAAAATAATTATTTTGTGAGAATAGATCTTAAATATATTATTGATACCGTAACGTAACTCACTGAAGCAATCATGAAACGTCTATTATGTTAACAGTTGAGTATCAGTAGTATCTATAACAGTTGAGTGTAACTTAATGATATATCGTCGCTTAAATAGGAGACCACTTGGGGGCAGTAGTGAGATTAAACTATCGAATAGTATAAACGACGACGTCGACTGAAATAACCATGAACGAGTAGGTACTAACGTGTAATGTCTAAATCTATTAAATCAATTCGAGCATTCTAATGTTACCGAATACCCCACGACTTGCGATTTTGTCCGCCTGTGGGCCGGCAGAAAAAAGGTCCCGGCCTATTATGGGTACTTGTCGGGCGATGATCTCATCGCCAAAACATGGTCTTAACGTCTTACTGAATTAAAATATTCTATACACATTTATGATAACGACTATGTTCACTGAGCGTTCAATCATCGTGTACGTTATGATACTTTATAAATTAAAGAATTTAGTAATGAAATGAAATGACCGTGTGTTAACAAACCAAATTATATTCAGATTTTACTTTTGCTACGCGATTCATGGTCTAAACAAAGCCTTGCTTACAAAGCATAGGCGCGGCCCCTGAGTGTTCCCGACTTAATTGGACTAGTATCGGATTACCACGAGGCGTGACCTTTGCGCTACCCTGAAAAATATCTAGAAGGCTGCCACACCTGCTCACTTCGTAATTTATACTCGCTTAGTGACTAACGCTGTTTCTTTCTTTTCATGAAAGACAGAGGGCAATAAAATACGGTTTTATAACCTGTGAAATACGGCCACAAGATTCATTGTTTCGTACAACTTAGCTTTCCTCAGTACGGGACAATACCCTAGTTTTCCTCTAGTATTAAATTTACTGGTCCAGAATTAATTCTCTGCAATTTTTGCAAAATATTGTTAGGATGGATAAGGTCCTGAGAAGCCTTGCGCTGTTTTAGACTGGTATATTAGCGTGTAGGGATTTAGGTAGCCTGGCATACGTCCAGCACTCGCTGCTATAAGTTACGATGCAGGCGCGCGCCTCATTTGGCGAGTGGTAGCGGCAGGTCCAGTCGCGGACTCAGGCATAAAACCGGTTCGACGAGAATACGCAAGGCTGGTCCCGAGGTATAAGCTCAACAGTGAACATTCGATTCTATTGCCTCCCTTTAACCTTCTACGGTAACTTCTCTGGCCTAGGCCATGAAGTATGTTTGAAAATCCATTATTGTCCGCTGCTCTTAATTTTAAATTGCTTACTAAGTTCTCTGCCAAAGGAAAATTACGAACAGCCAACCAAACTACTCTGTAAGCATTTGCGATAGTGCGATGCATGCGATGTGATTTATGGTTGTATGGATAATGGATGGTTCTCTGGAGGACGGACGGAGGACACTACAGGACGGATGAATCTTTAAAACGGACGGATGGATGGACGGGCGGACGGGCGACGGACGGAAGGACGGACGGACGGAGGACGGACGGACGGACGGAATTACGACGGATGGATGGACTCGAACTACGGACGGACAGATGGATGTATGGATGATGGACGGACGGACGGACGGATGGATGGACGGACAGACGGACGGATGGATGGATGGACGGGCGGACGGACGGACGGATGACGAAGTGGATGTTGGACGGACGGACGGACGGACGGGCGACGGACGGACGGATGGATAAACGGACGAACGGACGGACGGACAGATGGATGTATGGATGGATGGACGGACGGACGGACAGATGGATAGACGGATGGATGGATGGATGGATGGACGGACGGATGGATGGACGGACGGATGGATGGATGGATGGATGGATGGACGATGGATGGATGGATGGACGGATGGATGGACGGACCGACGGACGGACGGATGGATGGATGTATGAAATATTTCCTCACATTGTTTGAGAAAAGCACTATACAAACCTCGTCCAGAACAGGATTGCTGGACTCGTTTTATCCGGCCTCGTCTACGACTCGGCGTCTACCCCGAATCGTCATCAATCCTTACTTCATGGCCTCTGCAGTAATGTACTATTTCTCAAACATGCTCGGAAATGTATGCGTTAATGCGATGGATGGATGGATGGATTTATGGATGGATGGATAAAATATTTCCTCACATTGTTTGAGAAAAACTATACAAGCCTCGGCCAGAACAGGATTGCTGGACTCGTTTTATTCTACCCGAACTCGTCCTTACTTCATGGCCTCTGCAGTAATGTACTATTAGTAATAAAGTTACACTATCTACGTAAACTTATAATGGATACATTTTTGTCAACTCGACACAGAATTATTACAGTACCGCGAGATATATGTGGTTAACAAAAAAGTAAAACCGACTCCAAACAAATAAAAAAAAATAACAATAAATGGAACCGACTACAAACCCTTCAAAATATTTTCCTAGGTGTACCTACTAGCTCGAAGTCGGTGCTTCAGCACGAGCCAGCATAAATATCGAAATAAAAAAACCGACACGCTCTTGGGCGGTTTTTGTTTATTACTTCATCACGTCTAAACCACTGAACCGATTTAGATGAAATTTGGTATACATATAGTTGTAGTCACAGAGATGGACATAGTATATTTTGTCCCGGAAAATTTGTATAGTTTCTGCGGGATACATTGTATACCGAATTTCATCTAAATCGGTTCAGCGATTTTGACGTGATGATGATGGCTGATGAAGTAATAAATAAACAGACTTACAAACTTTCGCATTCATAATATTAGTGGGATGGGATTAAAAGTAAGTGTTTTTTTATATTATGTATGTTGTTCGACAGTCAACGTCATAAATAAGTGATCACTTTTTAGGTATAGGTACCTTGTCGCTTTCAGTCGTTACACAATTTCGTATGGCTTATCAAACATGACGTTAAAGTGCCAAGGTACAAAAGTGATCTCTTATTTATTACGTTGACTGTACCTACACGATATGTCATTAATTAATTATATATTTATCTAATTAGTTATCAACATTTTTTTTTCACGTAACCCAACCTTTCAGACCGCCAGTGCCCTGTTGCCTGGTAAAATTAATTATATCGGAAATTAAAAGATCGATAATCGATACTATCGACCGTTTCAACGCGATATTGTCGATAACTAGTTGTTTCCTTCAACTTCGTCTGTAAAGAATACAATTCAATTCAATATTTATTCATGAACAATACAGTGATTGTGTTTGAACTTACATAATACATGCACTTAATAATAGAATTATTATTTTTATTGGATTAGGAATTTATTGCTATCCTGCGTTAACTATATCTTAATGGTGATTTTCCAACGGCAAGGCGAGACGAGAATTGAAATTTGCATGCATTCTCGCGCGCCCGCCGCGAGTAGCCGCGGGCCGCCGCGGGCGCTGCCATACAAATTTCAATTCTCGTGTCACCTCGTCTTTTCTCTCTATGTGTTATTCCAGACGTCCAGCTCATCCCTATCCCGTGGAAATATCGGGATAATATAATAAAATTAAAAGGAAAAACCTTTTTAAAAACAAGGTTTTATTAGAAAACTAAAAGGAAAAATAAATTTAAGTTACATGTATGTACCTACTAATTAAATACTCGTCATTATAAGAAAGCGTGTGTAGATAGTTAAAGTTCTAGAGACTGAATATGGATACTTAAATTACTGGCACTTGAGGTATCCCATATTAGCCATCTTAGGCCTCTAGGTTGGCAACGCATCTGCAATACCCCTAGTGTTGCTGATGTTTATGGGCGGTGGTGATCTCTTACCATCAGGAGACCCTCTTGCTCGTTTTCCATCCAGTCGAATAAAAACAATATATATTTCTCCTTTTTAGTTCATTTATTTTTTCTAATAAAAGCTTGTTTTGAAAAAGGTTTTATGGTTCCGGAGCCAAAATGGCAAAAACGCAACCCTTATAGTTTCGCCATGTCTGTCTGTCTGTCTGTCTGACCGTCTGCGGCTTTGCTCAGGGACTATCAATGCTAGAGAGCTGTTATTTTGCACGGATATATATGTAAACTATGCTGACAAAATGGTACAATAAAAAATAAAAAAATAAAATTTTTTTAGGCTACCTCCGATAGACGTAATGGGGGTGATTTTTTTCTCATCCAACCCTATAGTGTGGCCAGTGTGGGGTATCGTTGGATAGGTCTTTTTTTCGTTTCAGTAATTTGTTTGCGAAATATTCAACTTTAAACTTGGGAGATTCCGTATAAAATACGAAATCCTTAGAAAAATATTACTTAATTTTGTCGTAATGGCTACGGAACCCTATTTTGGGCGTGTCCGATAGGCTCTTGGTCGGTTTTTTTCTTTTAATTTTGTTTTTAACTGTTTAGAGGGTCGCATATTCACCCCGACCAAAGTACTCATCAAGACGAATCAAACGAGCCCAAACTCGATGCGGTTGCGTTATTTAATTACCGGATTCCTATGGTTACCTTCCAGCTCCATCATCAGATCAGCTTCATGACATAATAATAATGCATTGTCATCCGATTTACACATGCATGCTAAATTTCAGCTCAATCGGATGCCGGCAAGTGGGTCAAATTTAACTTGCAAGTTTTTGGTAAAAAAAAAAAACATTTTTAATAAAAGCTTTTTTTTGTGACTGTACTTTTTGTTGACAGTCTTGCAACCACACAAACTACATTTGCATACCATATTTCAAGTCGATGCTATTAACCGTTGAAGAGTTCCGTGCTGCGGAGACGATCCTGGCTGAACTACCAGGATGTCACTACCAGATTATTGTATTGTTACACAATTTACATAAGTATTCCAAATTTCAAGTCAATCTGACTACTGGAAGTGGTCAAAATATACTTGCAGAATTTGACTACAGACGGACAGACAGACAACGGGACAGGTGAAACTAAATAAAAGGTTGTAAAAAGTAGCCTTTATGTTATTCCAGCTATCTACGTACCAAATGTCATTGAAATGCTGTTTTAGTGTGAAGGAGTAACAAACAAACACACACACACACACACACACACACACACACACACACACACACACACACGCACACAAACTTTCGCATTTATAATATTTACTTATATATAGTACTTGTCAATTTAATTAGCTTGGCTGACAATTATATTTTTATTAGAAAGTTAACAGTGTGGATTTTACTTTATTATTTAAATTTATGTAATGGTTAAGTTACAGAAATAGCGTATCTTTAACTTCCCTTAAAAAAAAAGCCTGGGTGCCGGTAGCCCAGTAACACACTGTAGATAGGCAATGCTAATATATCAATACTGTGGAGTCAAAGTTATCGATACTATCAAAAATTCGATATATCGTTGCAACCCTACCTGTCAAAGGACGCCGCGTGCGAAGGTAAAGCCATAAATCGCACGCGGCATCCTTTGACAGAGGCGGCGCGTGTCAAAGCGGCGGCGCGATAGAAACACCGGCCATTTGCCGCTCGGCACGGCTGCCAAATTAGGGGTTTTCCCCTCAAATTTAGGGGGTAAATAACTGGGATGGGGTATTTTTAAGGATTTTTGGGAAGTTTTGCTTTTTATATTTATTTTGTATTTCTTATATTTCACATTATTTCTTGATATTTGCACGGATATATAATGAAAACTATCCCGACAAAATGATACTTGTACAATGAAAAATTTAAAAAAAAACATTTTGTGGGTACCTCCCATAGACGTAAAGTAGAGATTTTTTGTATGTAAGTAAGCCGATGGGTGGAAAATTAAAAAAAACTGAATGGTAAGTATATCAAACTTACAATCCTGCCTGATGTCATTATACGACATGTTGCTGTGTGTGTAATCATTCACTTTAATTCTTGTGGCACTACCTATACTAACATGTTTTAGGGGATTTCCAATTAATTATAGCAATTTTAGGGGTTTTTAACTTAAGTTTTAGGGATAAATATTTTTGAGAGTTGGTAACTCTGCGCTCGGCCCGCGCGCTGTTTGTGACGACGGGCGACGGGCGCGGGCCCGCGCACGACCCGCGCCCGCGCCCGCGTTCTGTGTGAAGGCTCCATATACCGCCATGCAAATACGCCCGTCGCGGGCCCGCGCACGACCCGCGCCCGCTCTCTGTGTGTGTTGCCCTTTAGTGACTAACGCTGTTTCTTTCTTTTCATGAAAGACAGAGGGCAATAAAATACGGTTTTATAACCTGTGAAATACGGCCACAAGATTCATTGTTTCGTACAACTTAGCTTTCCTCAGTACGGGACAATACCCTAGTTTTCCTCTAGTATTAAATTTACTGGTCCAGAATTAATTCTCTGCAATTTTTGCAAAATATTGATAGGATGGATAAGGTCCTGAGAAGCCTTGCGCTGTTTTAGACTGGTATATTAGCGTGTAGGGATTTAGGTAGCCTGGCATACGTCCAGCACTCGCTGCTATAAGTTACGATGCAGGCGCGCGCCTCATTTGGCGAGTGGTAGCGGCAGGTCCAGTCGCGGACTCAGGCATAAAACCGGTTCGACGAGAATACGCAAGGCTGGTCCCGAGGTATAAGCTCAACAGTGAACATTCGATTCTATTGCCTCCCTTTAAAGTTCTCCGGTCACTAGTCTCTGTTCCAAGGCTTGCGTCGAGTTGCTTTGCCGCCCAGTTGTAGGAACGATATTTTTGAATGCTAATCGCTGTATCTTGAGTTCGCGTTCTGCCACCATCCTACGCCATCTCTTTGCTCAACCGAAACGTGGTTTGGTAACCCTTTTAGTGGTCAAGTTTCAGCCGTTTTTCATTTTCATTCGGTTGTAAAATGCAGTCAATCAATCCGGTTCTCTGCAGAGGCAGTGATTCAGAGGAATCACTAGCAGCTACATGAAATAAAATTCTTTAAAACTTTGTTTGAAACACCATGACATCACACGTTATTCTGTGATCACTTAAAAGAAACTCCCAATTACCCAGTTCCGTTGAGAGAAAGCAGGAAAAGTATGTTTACTAGAATTATGACATGACAAAATTTGTCTCTGTTAACTACAGATGTAAAAGTTAAATGTCTTTTGACCGCATTTAAGTGTTGTGTGATTCAGAGAACCGCAATGTTAACTACTTTGAATTAAAAGGAATCATGTCTCCAAAGTAAAGTAAAAACAAAAGCAAATGCGAAGTGTGTTGTTGGGGAAAGTGTACGCAACGTTAGTTGTTCATTCGTTTCGGGATAGATATAAACAGCTCGATAATAGGCACTCAAGATCTAATTGCTAGATGTTTAACCTCCAGTAAAACGTAACACGAGCACTCAACGACAACAGTCATATAATATTAAAAGCTTATCCACGTACTGCAACTGCGACGCATCGGGACGTATTCGAAATTTAAAATCTTTCTCATAACAAGTCAACGATATTACTTTATCCGATACTACCCAGTTTGCGAGACCCTGAGAAAAAATGCGAGCTACACATGAGCCCGATGGAGGTGTAGCACTCGGGCAATTAGACGGCAATGGTGCAATTAGGTGATCCGGTGCGCGCGCGCTTGCTAAACGCCGTTCAAAACTCGCCTTCATTTACACGAAACGCAATACAATACGAACTTTTGTTGCATGAAAATCAATGAAAACCCTCTCGACTTTAAGAATGTTTTGACCTATTCAGCTTCTAAATTTCAATCTTAACAAGGCACTTTATACAAAGTATCTAATTCAGAAATACGATTCTTAAGAGGATTTCGTATATTACATAAGCAAAGAATGTGAACGCGGCCTTTAAAGTGTCATGTGAAAGTTCCACGTTTTCACCGTTGCACGTTTATGATAAATGTTAGCTCATAGATCTTCTCGAAAAAATTATCAGATTTTTACAAATTTACATTCGTTACATACAGACTAAAAATGATAAGGTAGTTTAAGATAATTATGTCTTAGGTCGGCAAAACAGTATCAGTGTTATTTAACAACGAAAGAGAAGCCTCGTTAATCTAATTGTCGTGTAAATTTAATTGCAGCGTCATAAATCTATTACAACTTGCAAAATGTTACATTTACATGCGTAAAAGATAATATTTGGTAATCAGGCTAAACGCGTTTTTATTACAGTATAAAACTTATCGATACGCGCCAAATTGAGTAATGTTATGAAAAATAACACTTTCTCACGCGAATTTAAAACAACAAATCGAAGGTCAATGTCTGTTACTCAATCGAACCAGTCGCCGAAATTTATTCAAACGAATTAAAAGCGAAACTACTGCATAGTCTCCTTGGAACTAGATTTCGCGCACTCTCGCTCATTTAATTATGTCATCGTCCAATAAAATGTAAATGAACCTTTCGAAAGCGGATACGAATATTTAATCTACATTGAGAAACTTAATCGTAATATGATAGCATTATTAAAATAATTCCAATTGGCTGTTGTGATTCTAGTCCAAGTGTACCGAACATCTGCTCGCTCTGCCTTAAAGTTTGAGAATTCAAACTATATGTCCGTTACACAAAAACTGCATTCATAGGTATGACGATACGAACAGAGATAAAGAACCCGTCCCGTCCATGTGCTAGTCCTAGGGCTTTAGAGGTATCGCGTCGCTGAATACCTACAATGAATTAAAATTTAAGAAATTTACTTGTTGTAGACCGTTACTAAAACTAAGAAACTTCTGTAAAATACTCGTTTTGATCCTAGATATATCCAAATTCTTAATACGATAGGTAAGTTGGTTAGATCCTATCGCTCGGACGATCACTTAGTTGTCCTAATAACACTTCGCACTTCGCTAATGCTAACATCATCACCTACCTACTTAAAGCTGATATGTTAACGTATTCGCGGTAGGTTTATCGATGTTACACTGTGATGTGATGTATTTATTACAACCTACATTAATATGAGACTACTAGAAATTATTAGGCTACTAGAAACACAGGGAAGCTTAAAGTTCCATCTTACAGATTGGCTAAAACCAAAAAGTCGTTTCTGGGAAATTGCATACGTTTTTATAATAAAATTCCAAAAAGATTATAAATGAAACGGATACAAAATTCAGATCTATTGTCAAGAAGACATTAATATCAAAGGCGTATTATAAAGTTAATGATTATATCATGGACAGGGATATTTGGAAATAATTCCGATCCGCATTAGCGATCCCTTCAAAAAGCGAACCTACTGTGTTAAAAATGTAGTTGTGTAAAATACTTGTGATGTATAGATATCATTTAATAATATTGTAAATCTGTTTAAAAAAAATATGCCTCGTTCAGTTTCTTGCCGGATTCTTCTCAACAGAGGTTTTTCCGAAATGGTGGTAGATTTTTTTTGACATTTTTAAGTGCTTGTTATAGCCTAAATTGAATAAAGATATTTTGACTTTTACTTTTATTACAAATACCAGAATGAGTGGGCACAGCTCATATAGTAGAATGCTGTTAGTGACCCTACATCGTGTTGATGAGGGGATTTAGCCGCGTGTTAGTTGCGGCCAGATTTCTCCGCTTGGCACGTGTGCGCCTGCACAGACGCGGAAGCGCGCCTTTCGTCGATAGGAATTTCATTTACCAGAGCGCGCTTATGTTTACACACGCCAGCTATCTGCACTGCTCAAGTTCGAGGTCATTCACTTGCGTTTGACCAATGATAGTTTAACTGAAATAAAAATAATACATAAATAAACAACATGTCTTACCACTTCTGACACACCCTTTTTTATATCGGCGACGAATGTTATGTCATGTCCTTCGTACGTCTGTTGAACAAAATTTGCCAATTAGAGTCGCAAATCAAAACGCTAATTTACACGTTTGTTTTGGTTTCAGGTGAGTAACGGAATTACGTAAACTATCTGCAGTCTGTATGGCTAGTTCGCCAATCGCCAATGGGTAATGTTCCACTTGTTACATCATTTTTCATTTGCATGTTTTATCGGCGCAAAGTAGGTTTGTAGGTTTTCTTTCCTGCATGATTTCCTATTCGCCTCTCTAATGTTGTACTTTTTTCATTCTAAAAGCTTTCCAGTGTATACATCTATCCATCATTTAATCTATTTTAACTGGATGAACGTTTAATTGTATCCTCTTTGAGATAGTTTATTTACTAACTGCACGTCCCAGACAGATAAAAGATAAACTATCAAATAAAACATCGTGCTCGTCCAAGTCCCGAGGAAATAGTGACATTTCTAGCAACTTAGTTATATTTAACAAAATAGCCGTATTATAGCCTTAAAACCGCTAGAAGTCCGAGTTCAAGGCACGCCATCACTGGTCGTTTCACTGTTTCTCATGTTTACATAAGGATAAGTTGGGATAAGATTAAATGCATTGCCTGGTGGCTCTAATTGTATACACTCTCGTTAAATCATAATTAATATAAACTTTTATTTCAAATTAATCCAAATGGTAGAAAATTTAGATTCATGTAGGCTTTATGGTACCGTTTTTACATCATAAGACGTCCTCTATCAGTTACATATTATCTTTAGAGATCTGATTTTTATTAATTAGATAGAATAATGTTTAAAATGAAGCACGTTTCATTAAGATAACGTGCGAGAGACGTCGTTGGGCTGAATCGTTCTTTATAATATTTGATGTATACTATTCGTCAGGTGCATTGCATTCGATTCGATATACTTAATAGTATTTGGTAAAACTGCTTTGACCTGAAGACCAATTTGTTGTAATCTTCAAAATTGTTAGTGAGGCCGCGATAAGATGCGTATAGTTCTCATGGCATTATATTTTGCTGTTTCTTCACACGTGATGTTGCAAGTCGCAAGTTATTACATACATTGAGCGGAGCGGTTGGTGTCGGCTTAGCCGGGCCCGGTTTAGCTTGTCTGTCTCCTCGTTAGGCAACGTGCTGCGCCTCAATATCGATCTCACTTTGCCAGCTTATCTCTACATCCACTGACTGCGTTCGGCTGCTACTGTGTATGGATATTTTAACTAAATAAAGAACTACTGTCATCAAGCGTGCTATTTGTTTCTCGCCATGACAGTTTTGTCGTTGTGACAGTTGGTATTCGCAATAGCTATAAAGATATTATCGCTTCACCGAATGCCTCTGAGTGCATTGATCTTATCCCAGAGTCATGTATTGCGTAGGCGTTTACAACTAGCTTTCTGTGACACAAGGCAGCAATACACGCGTGATGACAATTGAGAGTTGACATACTTAACAATATTGTTCACTGTCATCAGGTCCGTCGTTAAAATTAGGATACTGTTCTTGTAATTTCTTCTCTAACTGTTACGTAACTAGTGTTATTATGGCTAGTTTTTGATGTGTAAACGATTTTTATTCTGGCAATAACGAAGCGTTTACTACTCCCTCTTGCGTTTTTTTGCGGGGCCGGTAAATAGTCTGAGCATATGTATGTGCAAAGTATTTACCTATTGCAACTTTTTTGCGTTCTGATCTCAGTAAATTAACATTATACTCAAACAAAATGAAATATTCCTATGAGTGATGATTTGTTTCCTGCTGTAACGGTTTGCCGCGTTGTTCCCGTTTGTCCGGTGGCCGGTGACGATCAGCGAAAGTGTCGGGGATCGGAGTACACGGCACGCCACACGTCGTGCGTCGTCGCGTGCATCGGACCTCTCTCGCAATCCTCAACTGCATGACGCGCTCCACTCGTTCCCACTTCGTTTGTCGTTCGGTCGCATCACATCTCAACCGCTTTCTTTGAATTTCTCACCATATCAAACCGTATTACTTAATTTTGATACGCTTTGTTAGGTAAATTATTGAATTGCTTGTATTTTTACCAATCATGTAGCTTACATCACTTCTAATGGCCAAGTGAAAGGTTTCTAAGACTAGTCGTAAAATAAGCTGGTTAAATTAATCGAGCGTGGCGTGGCGTTTAGATGACCATTTAATACGTGGGCAGATGTCACGTGGGGTGGCTAGTGGTAATTTTTATAGGGAGGGTTGATGTCCATGGGGCGATCGTACACGTAAAGGTAAGTTAAGGCAGAATGAACTCTTATAATTTAACGTATAAGTATCATCTCCACTTTGATACGCGTGAACTAGTCTTATAGAATATAAAATCTCAGTGTGGTTCGCGTATCAATTAAATAAAAGAGAATATTAAGGGGCTGTTTGTTTCACCACCCATTGATTAGTTTTATTTGACGGATAAATGTGATGCCGTCTCTGTCTATTCGAACAAAACAAACAGAGATGGTATCAAATTTATCCGTCAAATAAATGTAATCAATGGATTGTGAAACGGGGGGTTAATCATTTAATTTAACTTTATTTCTTCTTATTTGAAATTAAAACAGTGAATTAAAGATGCTTGTTCAGTTATGTGTCAACATCTTATTTGTTCAGATATATGAATGTATTTGATGCTGTGCTGAATGCAAGGTTTTAAATTAATCCGGAAAGGTCGGCCAATTATTAAACATATACGCATAATTTGTTAAATAATTATATCAACTTTTTATAATTGTCTAAATTCCCATTCGAATCTCACGATCCGAATAAAGCTTGATTTTATAAAAACTTGAGCCATTTTGCTTAATCTTCGCTTTGCTTGTGTCGTGATTCCATCATTTTCGTAAACAATAGCCCATGTGTTATTATGTGCGAGCAAACCACAGTGGGAATTCCTCTGTAAGGTTACGATTGTGCGCATTTAGCGTGTGACTTTGCCTTCGAACGATGTGCCAAACGCTGGTTTATATGCGCTGCACGCAGCTGCTTAACAAGATTATGTTTCAAGGTACTGCGCTAACGTGAAAGGAAGCTACACCTCAAAAGATTCCGTGTTATATTATAGCATAGTTTCTTCCTCGTTCAGTTAAATGTCACTAGCTAATCCAATTTTTAGACGAAAGAATTAATTTTTAGAAATTTTAAGTAAATTTAAAGTAAATTTTTAGAAGGTAACAGATACATACATACGGTACAAAATAATAAATAACCCTGCCCTGACATAGTCCGGTAAAAACTAAACGATTCAGATTAAAAGTTACAAGTCAAAAGGATGTCTCATCTAAAAGCGTTACTGAAACTATGATTGAACGAAGAGAATTGATCCACAGTCGTACGATCACAAGCAGTCCTAAATGCGTCACCTGTTAGTTACATTAGAGCATGTGCTTTGTTTTGTGATTCAAATTCAACCGTCTACATGAATGGAGCATGCAATGCACCGACCGGTGCAGGTAAGGCACATATTGATGTCGTTCAATGTGTTGCAGCCGCACCCTGCGCTCTTTTTTCAAGTTCCGCTTTTAAATGTATACCTGCTCATGAATGGCGAACATTTTTTGTATGCTTTATTACAAATAAGATGTACCTGATGCCCATAAATATTAAATTAGCAAAAGCCCTCAAATCCTCGTTATAGAGATTTAATGCTTTTTCCTCAATAAATATGTTTTGCATGATCTTATTTCGTAGTTGATTTGCATTCGTTGTGAGGGGAATGTTAGTTTTGTTGACAAGCACTTGCGTAGTCGCGTGCTCATAATAAAACACGCACTGTGTTTGGAGTCCCCTTGCCGTGCCACATGTCGTCGACGACCACCTCGTGTTTAGACCACCTTGTATTAGTTTGATAATTCGTTACCATCTATCTACATTTAGAACAGTTTTTTATTTACTACACTACCTACAAATGAATTTGACTTTGTGTTTGACTTTGCGAGATTATTTTTCATCAGTACATGCGCACTAGTGAGCGTAGATACTTTTAACATGTTTAAATTAGTTTGTTTATTCACGTTCTTTCAATGGCAGGCAATTCGGGAACCTGCTCGTGCTCGTGGCACATTTAGGCTGTCTAATTGTGAGCAACGTCCGCGTTGGGTTAATGCACTCTTGGTCATACGATCCTCTTATATTCCTCCCATTTTTTTCGTTTTCGACTGTATTAATGCATGGTCTTGATAAACCGTCACTTAATGATTCACCTTAACCTTCGATTAATGTTAGATATATATATATATATATATATATATTCAGTGTCTAGTGAGTGACTCATGAGATTTTGTTGCCTCTTTTAAATAAACACAAATGTTCTATAAGTGATAATTACGGTTTCAATTAATTTTATTGCAGGTTCAAACGAGCGTTACGATTAAATATGTCCAATGTCCATAGCGTCTAAGGCGTGCCCTCAAAGTACAAGCGTATGTAGAATAACTTGATGCTATATATTAAACAACTATACAGAGACCGTCTTGTCTTGGCCAATCACTGTAAATGTGTTTGGTTTTAGTTGGATCGCGTCTCGAACGCTGTCTCGTGGGAACTCTTGAACTCTTAAAATGATCAGCTTAGTAAATAAAATATGAAAGACTTATCGTTTCGTCTGCGTCCCGCGGGAACTTGCACTTTCTCGGGATAAAAAGTAGGCACTCGCATGTGACTAATACCGAATTGTAACAACTGCTTTATAAATGTGATATGCAATGAATAAATGATAAATGATAAACGATTTATTAACCTGTTCAGTTCTTCCGAAGTCAGTCCTGTACACATAAACAAACAAGGAAAACCTCAATTATATTTCAGTGTAGATTATTCTATTCGTAAATAAAAGGAAGCAGGTCACAAAAATAGGTATTAGGTACTTCGTAGTACTGATTTCTGATTTAAACTACTTTGTATATTGGTCACTTATAATGCAATCTGGCCACTTGAAATTATCCGACATAATATATGCCAGTTCATTCATCGTGTTATGGGCGCTCCTGTATACCAAAATAGCTAGCTGAGTGAGTTTTCGGCAAATGTTGACGTCAGAACGGGACCATTTGGATAATGTTGAAGAGGTATATATTGAATACTCACTTTTATCTTCTTTCATGTTCTGTTCTGAACCGAACAAATCGATGTGTGGATATTGTAAAAATATTACAGGTTATAATAACTGTAATCAAATCTGTTATTTTTAATAATACTGTTTTTGCACAGGACATGAACATGACAGTGCAAATTCAATTATTGTGGGTTTGTCATCGTGTTTTTCTTTGTTAACTGTGTCAATGCCTGGACAGCCTGGCTGGAGCCCCTGTGCGAATACCGACACATAGCTTTAATCTTGCAAAAATGGGTATGGGAGCTACGTACGTTGGCCTCGTTACTGGCGCGAGCCGCGAAGTCTTGTCGCATGATCTGCGACGATACGAGTTCAAATATTTGCGTTGCATTTTTACGAATTATACGACATGCATGCCGCAGTGTAAAGCTTGATTAAAAATGATCCGTTAAATATAACTACTCGTAAATTCTATAGTAAATATGCAGATGTAATTGCTTACAACAATACTCCTCACCTACCTCTACAATAACAAGGGATTTTCATCTGAAGTGGTTATGGAATGTCACATTATCCAAGCATTATAAAGTAAGCTTATTTAGTGTTCACATAGTATTAATACTAAAAAAATTATCCACTAATAAGTTAATCCAATAATATTTTATGTCCTTGCTTATGTATGAGTGGAAATCGATTGTTTGCATGATCTGCGACGACATATTTCATAACAAACATCCGTGTTTTGTAAACATTTCAAACATAATCATTTACGTGTCGGTACATTTCTAATTAAATGTTGCAAATAAACAATTTGTAGCATTATGTTTCACATTACGTACGGCACTGCGAAATTGTATGCATTGCGAATTTTCATCCCTTCATCTTTTTCAAAAATAAACTAAGTGGCATAAATAACTTGGGTAAAATTGTATGCAAAGCGGAAATTTTATTTGCCACCGTTTATTATTGAATTAAGATGCTACCAACCTACGTAAATTATTAAATATGTATTTTTATTTTTTGTTGCAAGCGATTGGTGTTTTCATATTAATAATTGAACTTTATATCTGAGCGACCTAATTGAGCGTTTGGTTGCAGAGACTGTCTAAACAATTTGACTCGGTCCGGCGCTTGTTTTGACCAATTATTCGTTCATGGACTAGATCGAGCAGCGTTAGTTACTTTCGTTTGATAGTCACCTCAGTGGCTACATATAAATAAAATGTTATAAGCAATATCAAAATGTTTATTTATGATGCTTGCTTTGCAGCTGGCGATTTATTCCAGTATTATTACTATGGCTTGTTTATTTTATACGAGTGAGCTTACTTTAATATGCTATAAAAACCTCTTTTATCATATTTTAATAAGATGGAAGTTTATCTCATTCAAGATGACGAGGATAGTTCTATTTCAGTGCCAGTTAGCTCGCTGGTTATATTTTCCACCTTATCAAATGAGCCTTAACCGTGTTAGCGACCAGGTAGTTAATGGTATCTGTACACCTGCTGCGGTCGTCCGACCCCTCTGACCGGTCTCGCGTCCACTCAACTGTAAAATTATGCACTTCTATCATACAGAACCTTATAGAATATGATTTCCAACCTTATTTCCCCCATAAAAATACTTTGATAATACGATTTTCTTTATTTGCTTCTAACGGCTTTCTCTGCAATCGTCTCAGATCATACTCCTATTTTATCGGATTGCGAACAGGAAGAACCTATCTCACAAATCATGTAGTAAACCGATTTCAGTCCAGTTTAATTGCTTGCTGTTCTGTTCAGTTAATTGGTTGAGGCAGTAAATTAGAAATAGTTGCATGATTGAAATGTCGTGATCCCGATTCCATCTTTGATAAGTTGTTGTAGAAACAGCTTTAAAGATATAGGGAATTAACACTTACGTTCTGTTACTAAAATATCCTTATGGTGACAGAGATCGAATAGTTTACGCAGTTGTGTCTTGTTGCAAGTACTTATTGTGGTTTTCCAATGTCAACGTAGATTACGACAACTTGTAATGACCAACTGGACCAAAAAACTTATAGGCTTTACTTGGTACTCGTTCTTGACAATCTTGATATTGTTAAATAAGTTAAGTATGCTACTCGTAATCTAAACATGTGATTATAGTACGTAAGAAGAAATACTAGACTGATAGATGACTAACAGTCAGAGACTTGTATCGAATTTGTTTTAAGGGTAGGTATTATACGCGGGAAACAAAAAACTTTACATCGAGAAAAAAGCATTTAGAAAGAAGACCACTAGCAAGTTGAGCGCTTATGCTATCACGAGAATATTACTAAGTAATCACGTCGTTCACATCAAGACGCCAAGAACAGAGGGCACTTGTTAACAGGCGCATAGCCGGCGCCGACGCTCGTATGACGACCAGACCAACAACACAACCTAGAAAACTAAACCTACACTGTCTACTGCCATTAGCAAAATGTACCGTACCGATCACATACGCAAAAGAGTATTCAGTTCTATCTCAAAAGTCAATATGGTGTTTACATAATTACAATGTATCGCATCTCAATAATGTTTAAAGTTTGCAAATTAGTATTCTTGTAATTTGCTCATACGTTTACTTTCGAACAAGGTGCTTGCATTTTTCCACGAGAAAGCGGAAACGCGTCTTAAGTCTCAACAATGCAATGGCCCGAGGCTCGTGCTGAGCCACATTCTGCACAGCTGTATTGTATTTTGTTCTAGGAATCGCCAATGGGTTCCTCTGACGACAGTGCTACGCACTACTGATTAGTACCTTCTCGATATAGTCTTGCTGTACCACCACGTAATTAAGAATATGTCAAGCTTTGTAATATTCAATATACATTCATTGCGGTTATTTATAACCCGCTCTACAGGAAAATTGTTTATTGCTGCTATCATAAAAATAATAAACTTGTTCACGGATTTTAAACAAACGTTTGACGTAAACTTACTTGACTACACACGGCTGGCATGTTTTTTGTTTCTATCCCATACACATACATATCTCTATGTTACCCTCTTCTAGGGGTTTACTAATATAATCAAAGATCCCTTCAGAAGGGTGGTCGGGTATTGACTTTCCTATATCCATACAAGATATTCCTTAGAAATCAGCAAGAGCCTATTACAAAAGATAATAAACGCACTTCTTTTGTTCGTAACGTCAAATGAGAATGTTTACCTGTTTCTCAATGGAAATTCTCATTGTAGACACAAATAGCCAGTTATTTTTGTCTAAATCACATCTTTTTTCGGGTAGACGAATTGAGTGTTGATGTTAAATTTATAATAGGTTTTATCTTCGAAATCTGTAGCTACTACTCACTAACGATTTGTAAACGGATGCATTTCTTTTTAAAATCATAAACGAAGCTGGAGAAAGTTTAAAACATATAAATGGACGTGAGTCAGTGGCCACACGCCACATAAGAGGTTCATTGCCCGCGGCCGCGCGAATGAAAAATATTTTCACGAAGAAAGCGCATGTTTCCTGCACAGACGGGATGTGCCGCTAGTGGTGTGACTCGCTAGCCAGCAGTCGAGTATTCCCAACTCTCGTTACTTTAACGAGAATTGTTGCAAAACTAACCTGCCGATTGTTTGTGTCGGCCTTCAGATGCTCGCTTGCTGAGTAGAAACTTTCAGACCCAGATTATCGAGGCTATTGTTTACTACCTGTTTTTGGCTCCTCCAATTTTTTTTTACTTTGTTTCACCCTCTGGTATAGTTTTTTCTTCTAACAACCTAAAGCCCGCTAATGTCTCATTTCTAAACTATTCGGCATGTTAATAAATCAGTTATTTGACACAAAATAACCGCAACACGTGAAATGACAGACAACTGCAATTACGATCCGTAAGTGTACGACCGACCCACTGACTACCAAATTTACCTTAGATAATTCAACCGCACGACGGTTTGTATCTAAATCTTAATGACGCGGAGCCTATTAGGATAGGCTATTAGGTTGATAAGATAATGAGGATTCGGAGTCTAGGTCTGACTCACACAACACTTGATGAATGCGCCAGAGTTAAAGATTTTTTCTTTAAATATGGCAAATCAAATAGACAGAAGCACCCTTTGTAAGAGTTTTGAAACTGAATAATCGTCCATGTAAATCGTGCCTAACAAGCTCTACTTGTGTGCCAATAGTATCAGACTGTCAGTTCAGATTGGTAGGTATTTACATTGTCCAGGTCTGCACATAACTGCAAGGGCAAATTGCCCAGATTATTACTTCAATTGCCTAGAAATCGGTTAGATTCATATTTTTAAGGAAACAGCATAATTTTTCAGTAAAAATACCAGCTTAGCCACAACATTTCCATAGTTTTCTTTAATTTAAAAATTTCGACGAAACAAAAATCCGGCGAATCGGGAACTAGCCGTTTTTTGGGTACTATTAGTAACATTCATACAAAATCATATAAATGTGCATGATAAATAATCCACCTAACTTATGATGACCTATGCACACTTATCATATTTATGTATAAACTAGCTGTTGCCCGCGACTTCGTCTGCAAAGACTTTGTTTATCCGTATCCCGCGGGAACTGTGTATATTTATTAGTAAGAAGAGTCATAATATGTTTTAATCCTGGCTATAACCTATCTGTGTGTCAAATTTCATCCAAATCAGACGAGCTGAAAAGCAATCTTTCGTAAAAGGTAACGAAACGAGCAGTTTACGTTAAACTATTGTATTTTAGATTATTTACACTAAAAAGCCTGAATAAAAAATTATAACAAAAAAAACATGAAAATAATTTACTACCAGTCTGAAGTCGATGCCTCAGCACGTGCCAGCAGGAGTGATTGAAGCCCAATATATAAGTATAGTACCTATGTGGGTGAGGTGAGGTAGACGAAGACGACTATAGGTCCACTCCTGCTTGAAGCCTAATGTATAGTATCGGTTGCGGCCGCAACTATAATCAGAACCGAGCCTTCGGTTTCGGCAAAAAGTCGTGTTTCGGAAGGACTCTAATTTTAACCCGGTTTCTCTCTCCTCGTATATTACCGATCCCCGATGTTGGTTCTGTACAAGGCAATAATAATTACTACTTCAAAACCGGGTATTGTAGTAAGAATTTTCATTTCTCGTACATAACCGGGCCCATGGATGAGTACTGGTTATGTAACAAGTTGGTAATGTACGGGGATATTTACCGTGGTCTATTCTTAATACATACCTATGACCATACCTATGACAGACTTGACAACTGAAGGATTGTGCGTGAAGACCAAAAAGTTGCACACCGTTAAAGCTGCTTTAGCAGGTAGTTAAAATTTTCATTAACTTTTCTTCTTCGGATTCTTATTCTTAAAAGCTGAAGCACAGCTGTAAAACACACATTCAACAGCACCTCTTACACTAAACAAGCTCCCTCGAAAGCTCCATAAGCCCAAGACTTGGGCAGCTTCGTCCGTACGGCTACAAATTTCACGGCTCAGACGGCTCCTTTACGCCCAAGCCTTGACACCATTTTTCCATTGTGACACGAAAATTATCCATACAAATGTATGATCCATACAAATGTATGATTAATTTTCGTGTCACAATGGAAAAAGATAATGGACATTTTAATTTTTCGTAGGTGGTACGGACCTTGCGCAAGGTCCGCTCGGATTGCCACCACCATCTTGCTCACTAATCCTGCCGTGAAGCAGCAGTGCTTGCACTGTTGTGTTTCGGCGTGGAGAGTAAGACAGACGGTGAAATTACTGGCACTTGAGGTATTTCATCTTAGGCCTCTAGGTTGGCAACGCATCTGCAATACCCCTGGTGTTGCAGATGTTTATACGCGGTGGTGATCTCTTACCATCAGGAGACCCACTTGCTCGTTTGCCATCCAGTCGAATATAAAACAAAAACTACCTGCTAAAGCAGCTTTAACGGTGTGCAACTTTTTGGTCTTCACCCTTGTGCTGTGCCGACATCTAGTGGTCTATAGCCGGTTATAACTTAGATTTCTTTCAATTTCGCATTTTATTTATTTATTTTTTAATTTGTTTTCATTTTTCGTTATTTATTATTATTTTGTTTACTTTTTTGGATTGTCGCCTTCCGTGAAGTCGCCAAGCGGTCACAGCGGAAGACCAGCGTTGGCCTACACAGCCAACAATATGCTCAGCTGGGACCGCTTCGCGATTTTGCAAGACTCAATACTCAATCAATCAATTTTTCTGGCTTTTGTGTGCATCCATGTCTCGCTTTGTATTTTCGATATGGTTTCACGGGATACCCGTAAAAGTAACAAATTCGGAGTTGTAATAAAAATACAAAAAGACTCTAAAAAGCCAATCAATACTCAATACTTTATTGCACATAATGGCTTTAGGTGGTGTGACTTAAACTAGGAGATCATATTATGTACCCTGTTGGGTGCAGCAATTAAAATTACAATTACAAAATTATAAAACTTATTATAAGTATTCCTCTTATATTGTCCTTGCTTTTATTCTTATTTTTACCCTTTGTCTTTGCGAATTGCGAATAAATGATTCTTAATATGCGAGCACTATGCTAAGGACGAGTTTTTAGAAATTGAACCCCTAAAAGGGCAAAATAAGGGATGAAATGTGGCCGAAGTAGTTACGGAGATTAAGAAGAAAGTAAATTTCCGTTTTCTTTCTGCGCGGACGACGTCGCGAGCAAAAGCGAGTAGGTATTACATACTTACATAAGTACGAAATAACGATGTCCTCGCAACACTTTCTTTGAGCGTCGAAAGTGACTTTCCTCACTGCACGGTCATTGGCGCTGACGGGACCCTTGCATCGCGTTACACGTTTGTTTGATACTAAAAGATGCAATCAAGATTTACAGCTGATTTTAATGTCACTCAATATAATTCGATTTCCGACTTGGAATTTCGTATCACGTCCAACCGATAATATGTAATTTCTCACGTTTATTTTTCATGCTGTCACGTAGAGACTTAGCACGCAGATAAATACAGTATTACTCGAATTTATTTTATTGTTTAAACGTGAGACTAACGAAGATGCAGAGTCCTAAAGAAAGTGCCAAAAATATTTAACTTATAAAAGTTTGTACGTGACTAACAAATTTGAATCGCTTGCCGGATGTGCCGTCAAATTGTCGTAACAGATTTTGCTTGATCTTTACAATTACGGTCGTTGTAGTGATTCTCACTGAGAAAGACACTCTCGCGCACTTTCATTCAACCTTTCAACAGATATGTCATAAGCATTATTTGCTGGCTTGTGAATGTGCGTAGCTGTTTTCTTGAAATTAAATTTTGTTTTGTCTACCTCTACAAATGTATTGAACGATGCTTTCGGTTATGCTTTGCTTTAAAAACAAAACGATAAAGCAAAGGTGTCGCCAGTGGCGAGCAATGGAGGGTCAGTTCCCTCCCCAGAGATCCTAAAAAGTATTGCCAAATGCAAAGCAACCAAACCAAAGTCCTAAGTCTTTGATTTGACTTGCATGATCGATCATTCCCGTAATTCTCCATATCAACTTGTCCCCCCTTGGGCCATCGGCTGGTGCCGCCCTTGCATGAAAGTCCAAATGAAATGAATCAGTTACGTGATAAAGACGGACGCGTTTTGAATTTGATATGTTGAAAGTTTGCATAACATGGAAAGTTTCACTAGTTTGCGTTCTGAATAAATTCGATTACTTCTTCTGCTTTATAAATAAATGTTGTCATAATGCTTTCATCAAAAAAGTTTTTGTCAAATATTTAAAAAAAGTCTTTGAATCTTTGTACTGTAAGTTAGGCCGCAAAGAGCTCTTTTACATGTCACGTTTTTTCTATTACCAGCACTTTGGATAGAATATCATTACCAAGCAAGAAGTATGATCCAAAAGAAAATTGACAGAGAGACATTAAAAAAAATGACAATTAAAACAAGCAAGACAAAGTAATTTAGAAATGTGTACATAAATTACATGAGTATATTTCATTGTCATTCAATATACCTGTTAAACTTTTACGGGAATGTTATATTATTAGTTAAGAACCTAATTGAAAACATCATCGTAAAGACTTTCTACCGATCATGATAAAATTTAAGAAACCATCAGTGGAGGTGTAAAATGCTTTCACTGTGAAATAAAATAATATTTTGATGGCTGTTCTTTAAGTTATTATTTGTATACACCGTGTTATTTTCGATTTCCGTTAAATTCGAAGGACAGCTCAGTTCCTTGCTGTGAACTACCTGATAATTATCTTTATCGTTTCGTTCTAGAATGAAAACCTTTTTTTCATGCATAATAATTAAATTAATAGCTTCACAGCCATTATTAATAGTTATAAAGTTATAACATATTTTTTAAACTAATTAAGACTGTAAATGGGAGAAAATCTGCTTGCGCTATTTATGTCAAACTAGTAAACAGTATCAAGCAAACATTCCAAGTCGAATAATAGTTTGTGAAGAGTCATTAAAAAAGGGGATAGTACCTAAAGATGCAAGTAAAGATGACGAACACTTCAAAATACGTGTTTCAAAATAATGAGATGGTAATTTGTTTCGCAGATTTTATTAGTGTGCAATTTTATACAGATGTTCTTGTTTAATTATTTCATCCCTGTTAGAAGCTCAAGAGTCAAACTACTTTTACGAAATTTAGTTTTTGTCCTTTATTTCCGGTCTTCAGAGTCTTATTAAGCCTTTATACTTTATAATTAGCTAGGTATCTGTCGAGAATGAGTAGCCCAAGTATTGTAACAGTATCAATTTCTATTTATTTTCGGAATGTGGCGGGCGTCTCGCCAGAGGTGGGTGGCGCTGAGTCACCGGGGGTGCCGGCGGCGGGTGCCGCAGGGGTGCGTGTCACCCTGGCACCCCGTGACGTCACTGCTATTCGTGACTCACTCCTACTGATTTAGTAATGGTTTCAAACGGGAGATGCCTCAACAATGTAATGTAATGGAATTATGTTTACATTTGTAAACATTAGGAAAATATCTCCATTCTTACCTATTCTATTATTCACCTTTGATTTTAATTTTTAACGTGTACATTTTCTATGATCGTATACGTCGTTAGGTTTACTATAGAGGTTTTTTGTTATTTCTTGTTTTAAATTCTTCACAATTAGATTAGCTTCCCGTATCCTAGGAGATGGCGACCTTATGAGCCGATGATGGCCTCTAGTTGGGAGACTGTGAAGGAATATGAACTTTACCTAACATTTAACTCATGTTGCTAAATGTTTAATCTAAACACATACATACTGAATAAGTTTGTTCGTTACTGTAGTTGCTAGAATTTAACCTCAGCGTACCCGAAGTCAATAAGTCGCAGTCAATCTAGTTTGCTATATTGTGGGGTATAGTCCGCTTTGACCTTATTTTTCCATCTAGGGCGGCCATTCTTACAGTACATACATTCTTAATTATATTTATTCGTGTGTGTTGATAAATTAACAAAGTTCAAAGTTCAAAGATACCGCCGTAACATCTTAGCGTCATATCTCGATTAAGTATTATTTATGAACTTTAATTAGTCGTGAAACGGACTCGTATCTCAAAAGTGTTAGCCTAGCGCAATAGTACTAATGCCATGACATGCTTAGCAAACTTGTTTCTTAAGTGACTAGCAATTAACGTATTTGATTAGTTTTCCTTAATACTAGCTACTGGTGTTCTCGGTTATGTTCGATATATTGGTGAGTTCGTTTGGTCAAACGAACAGAATTGCCAGAATCACTCCAAACAAAGACATGGACGTCAGCCTTCAAGGCTATCTAGACTTTATTTAGCACTTGCATTGACGTCACGTTTTAGGCTACATACTTACGTTATGTGATTCGAATATTTTTGTTGGAATTTTACCTCGTTAGATCTCCTATTTATTAGTTGCATTTAGTGGTAGTTTGGACGCTTACGTATGCATTTACTAACAGATAAAGAAAAAGGGGAAGTAGAGAGAGGAAGAAGTTTGTTACATCCGAACTCCGTAATATAAAAAAGCGATCTAAAACGTTGATTTGGCGTTACTACCAATTAGTTCCCGTTGTCACCAGGGCAGGGCAGGAAATAGACGAAACTTTTCAATGATAATTTATCATCATCAAGTCTTCCTTGATTCCAATATTGGTTACATATGATTATGAATGACCTTGGCCCTGTTTCTCAAAGCTTATTAGTCTAATAATATTAGTGTTTTGTCTTATAAATTATAAAATAATATGAGACAAAACACATATTATTAGGCTAATATGCTTCGAGAAACTGGGCCCTTATGTAGATACCATCCCTCAGCAACATTATAGCTGTCATTATTTACAATTTAATTATGTCACCTGATGTGTTGTGCAAGATATTACATAAAGTGAGAGTAAAACTTGTACGGTCTCCCCCAGTTGGTGTTGGAATGGCCGGGCTCGTGAACGTCAAAGTGCCACTCCGACGTAAGCAAAGCACGTATGAGCGGTTGTGTAAGTGGAGAACACGGTGGACCCACGCTCTTCATTATTGAATGTAGGTACTTTTGTGAACACTGCCACACGCCCGACACGCATCAAGAGGTCTAAGCAACTAGAAATGTATAATTTAAAAAAACCGGCCAAGAGCGTGTCAGACACGCCCAAAATAGGGTTCCGTAGCCATTACGAAACAATTAAGTAATATTTTTCTAAGGATTTCGTATTTTATACGGAATCTTCTAAGTTTAGGTATATTTTATACCTTAGGCTGCTATTTACTCATAAACTACTAATAATTCTCAAGCAAACTTAGCCGTTATAGTTTTCCTTGAAAGTTTGATATACTTACTATCATCCTGATTTTTTTTTAAATTTTCCACTCACCTGTTTAGATTTTAGAGGGGGGGGGGGGCTCGATTTTAATAAAAATTTGCACTTTAAAGTTGAATATTTCGCAAACAAATCACTGAATCAAAAAATCGTTTTAGCAACCTTCTAATTATTTTAAAAGACCTATCCAACGATATCCCACACAATAGGGTTGGATGAGAAAAAAAAATCACCCCCACTTTACGTCTATAGGAGGTAACCTAAAAATTTTTTTTTTGAATTTTTAGTTGTAATATTTTGTCGGCATAGTTTATTTATATATCCGTGCAAAATTACAGCTTTCTAGCATTGATAGTCCCTGAGTAAAGCCGCGGACGGACAGACAGACAGACAGACAGACATGGCGAAACTATAAGGGTTCCGTTTTTGCCATTTTGGCTCCGGAACCCTAAAAACGTCCCTTCGAAACTGCAAGTTTGTAGGTAGAGAGAATTTCTCGTGCACGGATATAGCTTGGTCTTTTACTTCAGTTGTGTGCGTACTTTGACACCGTAAAGGCCTTCCACACCCAATGCGCTGGTTCTCCAGAAAGTGTCGCTAGCAAGCTGTTATCATGTTTGTGGAAAAGTTCAATGTCGATTCTTTATTATACCTAATTATCAGCTTTTATTTAACTTCACCTCGTAAATTTATTTGTTTCCTTTAAATTTTGCAAATTAATTTTGATATACTTCTAGTAGTTAGATTGACTTAAATTTGGTATATATATGTAAGTTGAATAGCAATGCGAGTACCTAACGCCAACAAAAAAGTACAGTCAGCAGAAAAAGCTTGTGTTAAAAATGTTTTTTTTTACAAAATCTAATATCGTGATCAAACCACATGTAGAAAGAATAAAACAGTCTACTTGAAATGATTCACCTTCGTAGATTTACTATTTGAAATAGTAATTTATTACTATTACAGCATCATTATCATTTGTTATTGATTCCGTGAACGTAATCTTATCGTGTCGGGTGGGTATTGTTGTCTGATTAACTAATGATGAGTAATGAGTACTAATCAGCTAAGGCCGGGGCCAGGGCGTTCCTCCTTCGTGAGTCACCGCTGCTCGATCAAATCGATGCGAATGTCGCGACCGGGTTCCGGTATGACTCGCCGTCATATTGATACCGGAGACAACGGAAACGGTACATCAGTGTGTGAAACGCACATAAAGGTCACAGCGACAGCCAGAGACATCTTCGAGCAACAAATCACCATCTTGGGCTAAATTTCTCATCACTGACTTCTATTATTGTTATTTGTGTTGTGATCTCGATCTTAAATGGCATTGGCATTCAAGTAAGACGTCTAGATACCGAGATTGCAAGGTCGTCGGCGATACCTGCGCAATTTAGCAAATTACATGTTACAAGTATAAATGCGGTAGGCAAGCGCTCCGATAGTAGTGTTTACTTAAGCGTTTTTCGTCTCCGCGAATTAAGAAGCGTACATTTAATTTAGTCAATTGAGGGTTTTTCGACAGGCGAAATATCTCTAGATGGCGTTAGTATCCTGAGGTCCGTTTGACATTTCTGTCACGCTTGTGATTGGATAAATATCTAAATGAGCCAATCGCAAGCAAGACTACAACTTCAAACGGACCTCACGATAGTAACGCCATCTAGCGATATTTCGCCTGTCGAAAAACCATCTTTCGCTAATGTAAGTACTTACGTACTTTTTCAGTTAAACACGGAGTTATATGAGTGTTAAGTTAAGAGTGTTAACGACTACCTAATACATATTAAAGATTTAAATTTATACTTATTAAATTTGACTGATATTTTATTTGCATTCTATAGCTAGTAATATGATTGTTTTACTGTAATATTTTTTAACGTTAATACAATTGTTAACATTTTGTATAGGTACGGCCTCTTTAACTTATATACCTCAGTCAGCAATAAAAAACCGGCCAAGAGCGTGTCGGACACGCCCAAGATACAGTTCCGTAGCCATTACGAAAAAAATCAAGTAATATTATGTGCGTTATAACACAATTAAAACACTTACTACAGTCTTAAAATCTATTACCTGAAAAAGAGCGTATCTTCACGGCACTTACGTCGTTTTGTTGAGAAGCGCAGTTTTTCGGCAATAACTCAAAAACGGTAAATCCGATTATGTTGAAACCAATTTTCGTTAAAAGTATTTATTAAGCGTTACCTTCATCAGTGGAGAAACCTTACTATCTTTTCAAAAGAGCTGTCGAACTATGTGCCACACGTTGATGCGAGGTTTTTTTTTTTATCAATTACTGTTACGTGTATGGAGTGCCCCGCCTATAAATATTTATTTTTGTAATTTAACTAGGTACAAAACTAAATAGCGGCTTTGACAAGACATCTGTACTCCAAATTTCATTGATATACATCTTGTAGTTTTCGAGTAAAATGCCTGTGACATACGGACGGACGGACAGACAGACAGACAGACAGACAGACAGACAGACAGACAGACGGACTTGACGAAACTATAAGGGTTCCGTTTTTGCCATTTTGGCTCTGGAACCCTAAAAACGGAACCTTCATTGGATGACTTTGTTGTTCAACGGTACGTCTGTCTGTCCGTCCGTCTGTCAAGATCCTTTGTCTCAGGAACGCGTCGAGGTATCAAGCTGAAATTAATATCAAATACTCGGGCCTGCTAGCTACCCCTCAGAACATTGAAATAATCAAACTTCTAAGTCAACGCAATCAAAAGGTATAGTCCTTAAAAAGGTTTATAAAAGTTGAATTCCTTCATGGGCAATGAGTAAAACCAGATTAGTACTAATAATTTGTATTGAATTAAAATAACGGAAATCCAAAAAAAGAAAATAGATCTCGACTAGTGCCGTAGGAGAGACTTCCACATTTGATGAATTCTCTTTTAAAACACGCAGACAACATACTCGAAGGTTAATAATAGAAAATGCACACGTAATGTTCTAATAGTAAGTTCCAGTTACTAGTATTTACCTATAACGAACTACGTATTTTGTATTATCACAAACTGACTGTAGGGGTAGGAGTATGGGGTGTCACTTAAATGCTTCTTTAGTTATAGATTACGGGATAACCTAGTAGAAGTGACTTCAGGAAACCAAAGAGAAGCTTATTTGGATATTAAGCTGTTTTGCCCGACTAGTTATGTTAGGAGTATTATTTTATCACATCACACTTGTTTAGAATTTTGAGCGTGGTCAATTGGTCATGCCAACTCAGAAACGTCAATTTGGTTATTTAACCCGTCGCGCGACCAACGACTTTTTTGGGTAATTTTGGACAAGTACCCTATGTTAAAGGGTGATCAAACGGGAACCCTTTCAATCGCATAATTTTTTTAAGACTTATAGTTTCGCATAATTGATTTGGCATAATTTGTATTATAGTACTGTCGCATAGTAATACTTTGGCCTACTACTTTTTTGGCATATTAAGCTATTAGAATAATTTCAGTTGGACTAATTTGTATTAGACTAATACACATTGTGCCTATTATTGTTTGGGCTATTGATTATTTGGTTTAAATGAACAACAAAATATTAGGTTAGGTTAGATCACGTTAGGTACATTTGGTTAGGTTAGGTTAGTATGATATCCAGGCGCGAAGCGCCCAAGCAACGCAGAAATAGGAGGTCCGTAGACCTCGCCTTAGTTCCTAAATATATATTAACACAATACTAACCTTTTCTCGTAGTGCATAGGGCTCGTGATTGTCGTTATGCACATTGTAATGATGCAAATTTATTATTATGACTTTTTCTATTTATGCTATTTGATGTTAGTATTCATGAAGATGATGCGTTCTGTACTTATGCTTTTTAATTTTATGCGTAAAATTATGCGTAACAATAATATTACAAATAATTTTATACCATCCAATAGAGAACCGATCGAAACCAGTAACAAAAATGGACTAATCACGAGTATTTAGATACGCGCCACTGTGGCGCGCAGGGCGTCCGACGGGTTAAAGGCCTATGGAATTATCATTTATGGTTTATAAATGTAAAATTGGAATACTTATCATCGTATTTCATTCTTATTGTGATGTTGATTGCTTTAACCGTTACATATGTTGCGTATATTATTATCAGAGTTTGAAACTATCATCTTCGGAGTGTTGGTTAACTAGGTGGTTGTTATAAATTACACTGACCGGTAAAAAGTAGCTATACGCCGTTATTGTACGAGTACCTAATTTAATTATCTAAGCAATATATTATTATTATTATTATATTGACAAGACTACACTCATGTTTTTCAACATATTATATTGACAAGACTACACTCATGTTTTTTAACCGTTATTAAATGAATGGTTTACTAGTACTGAAACTAATTAGTTTAATTATGTCCATAAAGCTGATTATTAGTATTTCACTTCAGTACTTATAGTTTTTTCTCTCGATTGTTTGTAAAGTATTACAAACACTTCGTCCAGCCAAACACACATACTAATAATACCACTATCTGCCCGACATAGCTCTTATATCTCTTTAACGCTTAAGCCTGATATATACGCTCCATTAAATAATCATGTAGCATTTCTTAAATTTTTCTGGTAGAAGTTTTACCAGTCAGTAGGAATGTTCGTAAGGGAAGGATTCGAAAAGAGGGATTATTTATTTGTGTAATTTCTTTTTGCAATATGTACGTTGCAATTAATGTAGTGGGATGATAGTGTCTTGCTTTTTTTAATGTCCTATTATAGGATTCCACTGCTGGAGAAATGCTTCTTCTCTTGACGTTTATAACTCTCGTTTGACGTAATGTCAGATGATCTCTATATTTAGAATTGACCCAGAAAGGGCGAAGTGTCTCCGTTTCATCTTGGGTAAAAATGTTATCATATTTCTGTCTGGATGTCCGCTGTTCTCCTGTCCAGGTCGCATTTCTTAACCGATTTTAGTGAAATATTGTGAGAAAGTTCAATAATTATTATAAATTGCGGAGCCATGGGGATTAAAAACGTAAGAGACCGACTCGCGGGATCTAAAACTCCCAAAGCCAATTGTATTTTTTTTAGTTAAAACACTTTAAGTAATAAATAAACGCGACTAAATAGCGCGCTTTAAACCATGCTTGTTATGTACATCCATGCTTATTGTTTGCTACTAAGTAACAGCTGTCCGAAAGTACCGTGTTTTTGTACTTATCATAATCGTACTCCACGCCTTATGTTTGGCTATCGCGTGCCGCGACATGTAGCTATTACGGACTGACGGCCTTCCATCGCCACGCCACCATCGACAAAGCTTTGACAGGTTCAACGACACACAATGACGCGTGTGTGCTAAATATGAGCCATGCAATGTGAACCACTATTCATTCTCGACATTCAAAAAGTACTCTAACTTGTTACTTATGTGCGTTGACACGATGCTAATAAGATGCGAGTTCAGGCGCTGCCCCAAATATGGTGTAAAAATGCGGGCTATTCATGATCGTCGTACTTAGCCCGCTCGCTGACTACATGGAATAATCATGCAAATATGTGACAATCCGTAGCAAAAGGGTCCTTAAGGCAGCCTGCCATAAGGACCTTTTTGCTACGGATTGTCACATATACATCTTGTGTGCATGTGACCCAACTTTCAGTATGTTTATAATTATATATAGGACAATAGAATAGAATCCTCTAACAGCGTTTTGGGGAATAAATTTCCAGAAAGCTGGAAATCGTTTTTATACCTTCATTTGGTCCTAAATACGTTTAATTCGAGTTTGCACCTTCCTAGGAGGTGACCATAACTTCTGGAAGCCAAATAACTGCGAAAATTTTGTCCTTTTCTCATTTTTTGCTTATAGCACAAAAACGGTACAAATTTTATTCACCTCAATATTGAAGAATGTTAAATTCTGCTTCGAATGAGCATGTAAACTTCAAATTCGGTTTAGTGTTACAGCCAAAATCAAAAATTAGAAACCGAGAAAAGGGTTTTGCTGTGGCTCCGACGACGGATTTGGTCATTCTTTCCGGTGTTGTACTGGCAGACCAGGATATTCTGTTTAATATCAGCCTTCTATCTTCTTTTGTTTTCAAGTAATTTAGGCATTTAGGAAAAAATAAATCTAGATTTAGTAGTTAAACATAGCTTAAGCTTGACAGTTCCATACATTTTAACACTACTAAACTGAGCTTAACGCTAACTCGAGATTTGTGTTTCCAGCAAGTAGCCATTAGGATAGTAAAAAAAAAATCTGGGTATTATTTGAAGGGTCATATTAGGTAAACTTTAAAGTTAGAGTGACCATACCAAATCATCAGTAATAATAATAGAATAGACTATAAAATGCATATTTTTAACCAACACCATGTCTTTAAACTTCATTCAAAAATAATAGTGTTGTCTTTCGTTTATTTTTTTTTGTCACATTTCTAAAAAACAAACAAAATGCTGATGCATACATCCAGGGGTACAACGGAACAATTAGGACATTGTATGCCCAAGCATTTCTAAGTACGTATTGTCACGTAATACTTTGTAAATTCATTTGTATACCAATAATTAGCCAAGGTAACTGGTAGCCGTACACGTGTCGGCAACCATGCGAAGTGTGATCTGCATTCTGATGGGGCCGGCAGAGAGTGCGCATTCCAGTGGCTACTCGCCCACGAACCGCCTTCAAGCAACCACGGTGAGACAGCGAACACTTAACACCAACATCGAGCGTCATTTATTTAATTTATGCCACGTTTCTCAATGCTGTTGTCTGTGGTATTGTTCGCCATACTCCATCGTACACTTCAAACAAAACAATGACCGGCCATCTATCTTTCACGAAGCAAAAAAATATCATGTGGACACTGGTTACATTTTAAGTCAAAACAAAATTGCTTATTTATGAAAAAGCAGTGCATACTACAATTCTATGTTGACAGTATACTTTTGGAACACATTTTTATCTTAACGGTCTGACGCACGATAAACCATATTTTAAATTAAGACCTCGACAGCGACACCAGTCACTCGTCTCCCCTACTTTAGCAAGCTTTCTCGTCATACAACTTGAACTTAATGGCTCCAGAAATAGCTGCAATTTTAATAACGCGCAAAGTTAATGCATACGGAGTATGCTTGTTCGCGGTAGTTGGTTTTATCGATGCATATAGTTGTCACTCCAGTTCTCCCACGTCCAGTTGAGGCACTCTCACATTCGCGACCCGCCTGCTCCACTCCAACCCCCCAGGTTAACGAACCACTCATTTACATGCAATGCACTACAATTATTGAAAATTAGAAAATCACTTCAAGTAAATTTATTGGTCTTTGGAATAGCTATATCTCATTAGCGAACCATACAGGGTTGAATGGTATTCTTGACATCGTAACCTTTGTAATCGTTATAATGCCATGGGTCAAAATGCGCAAGTATTTAGACATCTGGGACATGAACGGTACAATTACGACAAAGCTGTTACTTCTGATGAGACGAGCCGTTTGAACGGCAAAAGTGCACCTATAGAACTGGCAATTAACACACATTTCTATACTACACCTGCTTATCAGCGAAACAAAACGCCAACGACGTACCAGTTTATTATTTAACGTACATTGTATGTAGAATCATTAAGTCATCATCCAGCATGGCTACCTTGAAAAAGAGTTTATTAAATAGTGTAGTATTTTATGCTAAACGTAATTTTATAATAAAATTTCGTACTTTACAATCTTCCTATTTTATTTATTGTCTTGTCGTTAGGGCCATCATTTTGATCATTTAACACCAATACGTCATTTTAGACGCCCTCCCGTTGTCATACTTATTATTATAAAAATCGCAATTATTTTGTTCTTGTGCCACAAATCGCCAAACCTTTCCCTTTAAATGAGTGTTGCAATTTTTGGATGACCTGTACTACTAGGACTGAAATATTACAATTCATTATAAAGGTAGAAAAACTACTTAAGTACATAGTAACCTTACTTTCCGTAGCTTGTCACTGATATATAAACTATCATTCTGGTTATAACGCAACGTACAATGGAGATCATACTAAGTCACATTGCTCTCGGCCATTATCGCTTTATTGACCTATTCAGTGGGTTTTATTCATTCATCGTCTTCAAAGTTGCTAGGAGTGTTAGGAACATGATAAAAATACCATCTCTATTTTATGATACTCATTTTCGATGTACGACTACTATCCTATTTTACAGTTTTAAATTACATCCTCTTATCGGCACCTTGACAAACAGGAAGGCCGCGCATTCGGACAATTCTGTAAACTGTTAGAGAACATCAGCGTAGCGTGAATTAATTGACAGCCTACTGTTTCCAACTGACACATCAATTTAGTAGTTTAATTACTATAGTCTACATAGCTGATATGGAAAATATGCAATGGTTCAAACAAAAGGCTTAGACTAGCATCCCTAGCGATACAGCGGATGTCCATTGTTGGTGTCGTTGCACCCATCACACCTCGAGTAGAGTCAAGGGCGGTGCGTCTGCCCTCGCAACCGCTTGCGCCTGCGTTGATGGCTGCATCGCGTGCGCATCTCTACACGCAATCTCCTGTGTTCCCGTTCCAATTGATCGATCGACCACGCGGTGGGAAAGGAACTCTGATGCTCACTTTTTTGTAGATATTTTTTTTGCTTTAAGTGATTTGTAATATAGTAATTGAATGAGAATCGTGTCGAAGTCATCGCTGTTTAATGAATAATTCGCCGGTTTATATTTGAAAATGTTTGATAGATTTTGTAAGAATTATACTTTCATAAATAATTTGAAATTACATATAGTTTAGTTTATTTATTCATTCAATATAATATTACATTATAATTTACATAAATGTCAGTTATAAGAATTTATATTGAAATCTTCGTTGTCGTCGTCGTATAATTAAAATTGAATTACAATAATCCTTTTAAAATAGTATAGTTCCATACGGTCTTGGTACTGAATGATGCTGTACGTTATCAACAAGTCAACTTCCCGTTACTGGCCGGCTATCATGCCCAGTTTCCTTTTATTGTTTTAAATAAAATAATGAATAATAATAAGCTATTTTTTTACTAATAATAAGTATTTAAATGATTGTCAATAACGTGCTTATTTTCTTTGTTCGCAGGATCAATATGATAACTTGTCCGCCCACACACAAAAAGGAATTGAATTTCTAGACAAATATGGAAACTTTGTCAAGGAGAGATGCGCAATTGAATTAGAATATGCGGGAAAACTTAGGTAAGCATTCTTAAACTCACAACGTCTTCATAATAGTGATAATTAAATTATTGATTCAGTTGTGTATAAGCGTAATCAATTTATTTAATTTAATGTCTATTTATTAGGTTTATTTTATACGAACACGCAATGTTCCTATAGTATTTGATTACATTACTTCCAAGTCAGTTCCAATGTGTAATCAAAAATATAGGTCAGAAGATACTTTTTGAACAATAACGATAGTAAGTAGTTAATTTTACATTTTATTTTCTTTTACAGGAGGCTTGTCAAAAATTTTCAACCAAAAAGGAAGGAAGAAGACGAATATCAGTGAGTATTTATTCCGTTAGTCTCTTGGCTGGAGTCCAGCAGCTGACAGTCACTAATCGTTCGAACCAATTCACATCGTTTATAATAAAAGTATTAATTACTTGATGCTTTAGCGAATGATTTTTTTAGCAGCGCGTGTTAGACCAATTATACTAATTTTCAAGTTACTACATCAATTTTCAAATAACATTTCATTAAAAAAATACCTTACATATCAAGGAAGGCGAGGAATATTAATTTCTTATTCTAACAAGAGGGTTCTGTTCTGCTTTTTATGTATCTCGATCGTATAAGAAATATCTTGACAGCAAGTTCGATACATACAGTCATACAAAGTAATCTTCCTGAGAGAAAACTCGCCTGGGCTGTTCAATCGGTTACTTGCATTAAATTGCTGTATCACCAAGTGAAATCCTAAATCACCTCTTATACTTTTTGCGAGACTAAGAAACTAATAGAAATACATTATTAGCTGCTGCACTGCGATTTCATACGTTCTCTTTGCTATATATATTTATTTATACACATTTAATGTACGTACTTACGTAGTAAGGTTCCCTCTGAAAACGCTCCCACTTGACCAAATAGCATGTTCGCCTCTCGGAACCTGCTTGACCTGTTGTCCTGTTGCGAGTGGCGAAAACGCACAGGGAACGTTAGGGAAGGAATCAATTATGATTCGGAAGCAATGCGAAAGACTTTATAATGCGTTCTTTTTAGGATGCCAAAATGGCACTCTAAAAAGAGCCTTACAAAGGCATTTTAGTTTGAAACCAATAGGGCTATGTGAATAAAGTGTTCAATGTCTTTCCTTGACCGCTATATACCGAGAGCTGGTAGACATTTCAGAGTAGGGTGTTTGAGTGAGGCAACGTAAAAACTTGTCAAGTGCAAAGATATTGACACGGCCAGAGTTACAAAAATATGTATACACGACTTTATGAACTTAACGTTAAGGTCGTGTATAATTCTTTTGTAACTTTGGCCGTGTCGATATCTTGCACTTGGCTGTAGGTACAATACTTCGTGGTGGAGCTAAAGCGAGCCTTAAATTTGATACACGTTTTATATTTTTTTGCAATACCTACATTTTATTGAGGCAAGTAGGGTTTTCGATACCCAGGCAATTGAGAATGTTACCAAATATTATGTAAAGGGTCGTTTAGGACCCATCCACTTATCTTCAGTCAGATGTTTGTTGTTTGTGTTTTTAAATTTCGTAGGTATCAAATCTATAACGGTAGCCACCAGCTCATAAAATAAAATTACGACAAAAAAATAAAAATTAGGAGGGGTCACTCCATTTATGCAACCGAACCGACCGAGGTCACAGAATAAGTAATAGTAGAAGTACAGAAGGTTCTCTCTTTCGATGTTGACGAAAACCGCCATTTTATTTGCCTACGTAATTTTTATTAGCAAAATCACCGCGCACCATCAAGCAACATTGAACTCTAATGCTGCGCGCGAAGGTCGTTATTATTCTGCACCTACGTTTTGGTTTAGGATAGGGTTGTAAATCAAAAAAATAATACTCGCATATAACTTAAGAGTAAATTCGGACAAATACTTAGTGTTCTAGCATTTTTAAATTGACGTGCCTGCGATCTCCGACGGTCACAAAATTGATAATTGTACAAGGTCGCGTGCCGAATGCGTCGTCGGCTGCCTCAAAGGTTTTGTACACCCGCAGTGGGCATTGGTAAATCGCGAATTACCTATCTGTTCTTTTGTCGCAGTCGCACTTAATATGGTTTCGAACAGAATTGGGTTAGTTAGTGTAATGTTATGTACAGAATAGAAAATAGTAAGAAACTTAGTGTTGCAATGAATGAAATTTTCATGAATTACCAAAAAAATTAAATTCATGTTCAGGTAACATAACATTTCATGATAGATTTTCTAATATCTTCACGAAAATCACACAGCTACACGTAGCGTTACGCGGCGCGACTAGTTCGAGCGAGACCGCGAGCGTGCATGCCGGGCGGTGCTCATAGCCCTAGTGAGTTAACCCACGCCGGCGTGGGGTGTTTTGATACTTACAGAATCGTACCTATATCGCGGAGTGCGCCGCGCCTGCCGAGGTCACTTTTTAATAGAGTTGTGTAAAATGTCAGATACGTAAAGAAATTGCCCCCCAATCTAACTTTTAAACCGTGGTAACTTAAATCATCAAATTTCATTTCAACTATAGAACAATTCGTTCGTTATGCGTAGTCCGACACGCACTTTTCCTTAAACTTTTTCCTTAACTGTACCGATGGAAGGTTACCGATACAAAATAAGACTTATGTACTTCCTTAAATGAAAACAAACTAGATTATGTTCGTTAACTTGGTTTAAGCGTGCCAGTTTCATACACATTGTCACTAGCTGGCAAGTACCTAGTCATCAGTTCTTAAACATCACTAAAACAATACAAACCAATTAACGATCAGAATTACACTTTGAACTAGTAAATACATCTTGAGAACAAGGAAATGTAATTGAAACGATATAATGTGTCTTCCTTGCAGATGTCCCCATTAAGCAAACGAATGACTACTTTTATTAGCAACTGCTGGTTCAGATATCAAGTTCGGTTATATTTTTAAATATTAAAACATTTTTTCAGGTACACATCATGTAAAGCATTTAGACAATTGTTACAAGAGCTGGGTGACTTCGCAGGGCAGCGCGAGGTCGTGGCCGAAAACTTACAGTCCAATGTTGTCAGAGAATTATATTTGCTCGCAAAAGAACTCAGGGAAGAAAGGAAGGTAAGTCTTGGTGCAATTAAAAACGAACACGCATCACGAATGTATTACAGGTCTGGATAACTGCACTTCTATTTATGCTTCCTTGATAATTGTTTTTACAAAACGGTCATCCAGTTGACAGAATGTTGTCGAACTCTAAACTGCATAGTGATAAGGTTATACAGCAAGTGCAATTACCTACATTATAATGTCTTGACCTGACCTAGTTTCAACTTAAGATATATTCGAGTCAAGGTATCGGCTATGTGCAGGCCCCACGGACGGTGGGGGTAGAGTAATCGATTGCAGCGTTCGTAGTGGCATGCTTGTAAAACTTTTGAGATCAACGACAGTCAATGTCAAAATTGACAATTTCGTAGTGTCTTTAATTAAAATGGGTCACCATCAACTTATCTACTTGTTAACTGCAAAAACAACCCCATAAAAACCTTGTGTAAATTTTACTTTGCGATAGCACCGGAAACTGCACCCGAGAAATGAAGGAAAGCATTAAATTATTATGGAATAAATAAGGTGTTTTTCCATGAGTAAGTTAAATCAAGAACATCAGTGTGAAATTTAATGTCTCTAATTATTGTCACAACCGGATAAATTATTGCTAAAATTACGCCGACGACCTTATTGCACCGGTTATGGTCACTAGTAGAGTGATTCATTTCTATACTCTACCCTTAGCGGTTGAGATTTGGGGATACATTTCCATCCATTTTCCGATCCACTTAATATCAGTTAAATAGGGTAGCATTTGTGTTATTCCAGAGTCCTAGTTAGTGTCTACAAATACACACACAAACTGTCTCGTTTATAATATTAGTAGGGTTGGTAGGATTTCACATTTCCCCAATAAATGTTAACGCTAGATGGCATTACAGTTGTGGGCAATATTACGTCCTGCAAATTCACTAAAACTTTTAAAATAAACATGCTTTTTCCAGTATTGTTTAAAAACGCTTATGAGGCACGTGTACTGGGCCAGCTCTTATCGAACGGGAACACGGTCACGTACTACATACTTTTCTAAGTATTGCTACTGGACAATGTAACAAGATTTTTTTTACATGAGCTAACGATTTCTTCTAAGAAGTTTGTTCTATGACGCCGTCATATACTGTGGTCAATATTTTTACGACTCTCTTGTATGCATACCACCTAACTAAAGCCACTTGACGATATTTATTTAAAAACGGTTTAAAGGTTTATCTATATTACTTTATCTAAAGCTTAAATTGACTTGGATAAAAGTTTGGAAAATTTAATGACATGAATAAGAGCGTTTTTAGATTATCCGATCCGATATCGGTATCTGCGTCCGTCCTAACATGATTTTGCACCCTTGAAGTAAAATTTTAAGATGGATCTATTGGGCGCTTATCCTACTAATATTATAAATGCGAAAGTTTGTGAGTGAGTGAGTGAGTGAGTATGTTTGTTACTCCTTCACGCTGAAACGGCTGGACGGATTTGGATGAAATTTGGTATGTAGATAGCTGGACATCTGGAATAAAACATGAGCTACTTTTTAATCCGATATTAGATAAAATCTTGAAATAACAACCGCTGGGCTTTGAGCCATGAAATTTGACATCATTGTTTTTAATGTAACGTCAATGAAAACAACGATTTAATTTACAGGAATTCCCACGGGAATTTTAAAAAAATCCCTAAATTTCAATTCAGCTACTGGATAAAATGATTTACGTGTGCGAAGCCACGGGTTAACACTAGTTTATCATAAGGGCGATAATATCAACATGGGCGATAGTTATTTTTATGCAACATGACTACTGGGTACTGTAACACTATTTGATTGCTTGTGGAGTCTTTTAAGTTATTTTTATGCAAAACATTTAATTTTTTGCTAAGGATCGAGTTCAAATGCCGCTTAGGATTATGAAGAGCAGAAAGTTTTTTTTTTGCAAAAAAAATTAGACATCGTAAATTCCAAACATTAAACATTAAAGTACCTAAACTTACATGAAGTAGAAAGAAGTGACCATAGGTTATGCAGATCACTTCAGTAAAGTGGTGTTTCATGGGGTTTACTTTCGATTCTAACCATGTTACTTTCGTCCTACCCCTAGAGGAGAAAAGTAACAATCGATAATTATTTTTCAGTGCTGTAATTATAAAAAAACCGAACTCTATTTAGTAAAATGGACGCATATATATAGAGTATAAACAAAAGTTTTATATAGCTATATTCATTTGAGCAACTACATAATAGATAGCGAGTAATCGGAGCACAAACTCCAAATGTTACTTTTGTCCCCGGTGTCCCCTATAATTCATTACTTCTATTGTTACTTGTTGGTTGCATCAAACTTGCTCTGGCACCGACTGCTTATATTATACCATTTTTCGAGCCCTAAGTTTGCTAGCAATCAGCGTGTAAATATGATTTGATTAGTTGAATAAACGCGATTGTTTCCGGACAAATATGTTTTTCTTGTGCGTGAATCTGATAAAACATGATGTTGTTTATTAAATTACCTAATGTTTTTCAATTAATGAATTTAAAAAAAATGGAGGTCTATTGATATGGGGTGTTTTTTTTTTGACACGACACAACGGAAGCATATTTTTAATGAAAATACTTTAATTCTTTAGGCATGTAAGGGAGACACTAAATTATTTTATTGTTTGTGCAATTCTATTTTGGATAATAGAGCTAATGTTACTATGTCGTTTGTTTCAGCAACATTTAAATGAGGGAGCCAGACAGATGTCCGTCCTGAACTCAGCCGTAGGGTCTCTAGACAGAGCGCGGAGGGCATACGAACGCGCTGCGAGAGAATCCGAACGGGCGTTGGAAGCTTTCCAAAGGGCAGATGCCGATCTCAATTTGAGGTAAATGCCTTCACAGATAATATCAAAGACGAAATATTAAAAAAAAACCCTCAAATCCCTTTAAGTAGGTAGCGGATGTCTGTCGGTCACAGGTTGTCGGTGCTGACCATCCCTACAATTACGATTGTCGGTCATGCTCCAAAGAACTCCATAGCGAGCTGTACTTAAAGTCGTCAGCGGCCGATGGAGGCGGAGGCTCGCGAAGGACTTAAAATCAGAGTTGCCATCATCTATAATAAATAACACTTTCGTTTTTTGTTTCAATAAAGTTACCTATGCTTAGGTATTGTTATAAATACGTTCAGAATGAATAACTGGACTATAGATGACACATTATATAAAAATAAACTGTAATCGCTTTTTGCCCTCATGCGGACTTTCCTGGTTTATTCCAACCGCAAATTCATTATTAATCAGCTTCATTAAGGTAGATGATGCATTGTGACACGGCTACTATTGATTGCTTTCTTAATTACTCGACCAGTATTAATCATAATTTGATAAAATACAGTCTAAACCGAACAAAACCTAGACTACTCTGGAAACAGTCACCATGATGGTCACCATCATATCTTAAAATATCTGAACACGACCGTGTTGTCAATCAAGTAAGAGTGTGTTCAGATATTATTCGATCTTTGTCTGTTCCTCCTTCTTCCTCTAAATTCTATCCTCCTTTACATGTATTCACTTTGTCTCTGGAATTATCTTCCTTTGCCGATTAGGGATTTAGCCTATTTATATTTGTTTCCGTAACGACTACAATACGGTCTGAAAGAGACTGCTTTTAAGCGATAAGATATTGTATTGTTCACCTAACTAAGGCTGCTGCAATGTTTCTGATGGCGACTGTATTGGGCTATAGATAAACAGTATCTGGGCGAGATCAAGCTAAAACTCGGTAACCAGCGTTGTCTCAGAGATAATACCGAGCTAGATCAATTTTTCATTCCCGAAACCCACTACGTATAAAATTTCATCAAAATCGTTGGAGCCGTTTCCGAGATTCTAATTATAGATATACAAGAATTGTTCGTTTAAATGTATTAGATAGATACACACACAACACATAGGATATACAGATACTTACATACATAGATAAATAAATACATGTAACACCTGCGTCTCTGGCATGGCATTCGTATTCATCTTACAAGCGGCTGCCCCTATCCGGATAAATAAATAAATAACTTCACAAAAGCCGATTATTACAGCACAATGACATATGATTGACAAACAACTGGGCATATTCTACATGTGCACACTTAGCGGTAGGCATCGGTCGGTCACTAGCAAATAACTCGTATGATTACGTTCGCTATCTACACGTTTGTAAGCCATGGTTGGCGGCGCCCGCAGGTTTGAATGCTCCATTTTGTCACCAATGCAACAATACATAGCTTCGATTCGAATAAAGTTATCATGCTTCAAATTTGGTACACTGTTACGCTTATCTCAGCTCTCTTAGATTTAACACGAAATATAATATAGATATTTTAAATTGTATTCTTACATGCACGACGTGTTCGCAAACATTATCTTACTTGTTATTCGACCGATTTACACGAATATTGCGGTTATAGAACACACCGCAAAAATTGCCATACTTTTACTATTATCTATCACGCAACCCAATGCTGATTATTATTTCCACTTTACGAATATTACCTCATAGATTTCATAGGTTTTACTCGTAATTAGTTTGCAAGGTCGCAACTGGCTGCTAATAATATGCGCGGCATTCATAGAGCTTCATATTAAAAATATTACAATACCAAAATAAAACTCGTAAACATGTCCAATATCAAGATTGGGATTGTTTATTATCGTTATTTATTTATCGCAGTTATTCGATTTACAGTGAAAGTATAGATTAAAGCGGTTGTTTTTGCACGAACCCATTACTCATATTACTATATATAAGTACCTGAGTTTTGCAATTTATCCTATAGATACAAGGTTCGGAATAACCCTGCAGTGTGTCAGTGTTTGATGATGACATCATGTTTAATAGGACTGCGTTATTTATACTACACATGCATACGTCTGAGCAGATTATTGCTCAAATCGGTATAGTTGGTTCCATTTACTTGTTTTAGAAATATTAATTGTTAAAAAGTAAATCTACGCGGAAATATTTGTTTGTACAAGCCACGGTATGTCAGCATCAAAGTTCTTTATTCGGTTTTGACAATATTAATTTACACCAGTTTACGTACTTCTAAATTAGTTTAGGACCAGATGAATAGCAAAACAGACCTTTTACCATGGATACTATAGGCAACGGATAGACATACTTATTAAACGTCGATGACTCAGAGCAAATATTTCTATTCTTCATGTTCTCGATACCCCGATTGATCCCGGGACCTCAAACTTAGGTTTGCGAACCGCTAGATTATCCGGTCGTCACACATGGTTAATATATATTTTAATCAATATTTTAAAGATGATCTTTGATTCTTACAGCCGAGCCGAAGTCGAAAAACAAAAAGCAAACATGAAACTCCGAAGTCAGGCGTGCGAGGATGCTAAACACGAGTACGCTGACCAGCTCCGCAAAACCAACGAGGCACAGCGACAGCACTATGAACAGCGGCTACCCCACGTTTTCAAACAACTACAAGTGAGTCAGCCGAGTGATGTGGCTGTATCAGAACTATCGAACCAACTAAATCGTGACGCATTGTAGAACCTTTCCACAGAAAATATCATAGTGACATCACATTGCCTGACACCCTGACAAGGAAAATCACTAGTTATTTGCCGCAAGAACGTTCTATGGTGGATTAGGAAACAAAATGTTTCGATATATATCAGACAATCATACATAAGTACATAACATACCATGAAATATCTTAGCAAATTCCGGCAATCTGGCTGCTTTATGAAAACAAAAACGGATTATTGCATATTATATTACAGTGCGTAGCAAGTACATACTTAGTATCATTTATGCCACCGGTAAAAGCCACTCTTAAATATACTTAGGGAGATTATGAGATAAATTTGTTTTAGCGTGATTGAAGCGACACTGCCGCTATTTCAATACGGAAAAACGCATTTACTACCGACCTCGGAACAGCTAGTCGTAGTTTGACGATTTATCGCCCAAGCACTTGATACAGATAAACATGGGTGTATTTTTGACTGTTCGATGTTTTACAACTTTCTCTGATAGCGTGTCCGTGAGTCACGTGAACTTTGGAATAATTCGGGAAATGCTCTACTCGAGAGCCGCATTATGCACACTGGCTCCTCGCCAACTAGGTCACATGAAAAGACTTTACAAATTGAAAAACCGCTTCTATTTCAGTAAACACTTTACAACTCCGCTATAAAAATACCCATTTTGTATAAGAAATGTAAAAAAAAACATTAGTTTATTGACCCAACTGTTCGACATTTTTCAGGATCTGGACGAGAAACGTATCAAAAACATAAAGAACTTCATGTTGAGTTCTGTGGATGTTGAAAGAAAAGTTTTTCCAATTATAATGCAGTGCTTAGAAGGAATGGAACACGCCGCCAATAGTATTAATGAAAAAGAGGTAACGTAATCTGTTTCTAATGACATTGGCCGGCAGGTGTATCAGAGTGTAATGTAACTGGTGCGCGACGTAAAGTATAGTGAAGCGTACATATTTTATAACTGTGTCGCACGCTGATTATTATGATACTTGTCAAGGAGAATGCTAGGGCGTTACGCGCATTGACCTTACTTTTTATTTGACCCGTGAAACGAGCGTAAAATCATGGGCTTACTTTTGAGCAATATTACGTAAACCAGTTCACTAGCTCTGCGGGTAATTGTTTTGAATTATACTGTGAAGTAAGAACTTCTCAGGTATGGGAAATTTGTTCGGGCTCAGATAAAGTAATAAAATTATTATAGTTTCAATAGTTCTTTCTCAATAATCATTTAGTGGCCATTGAGCCATGAGTTTAACCGACGACCGAATCCTTACCGTATTATTTTGTGATTACTTAAACACCATGCGAAAATATTCTTATTAAGGTAGGGAGCGGCTCCCCTGCAGTTGCAATAGCACCCCCCTATCTTACCCTTGTTATCGTAATCTTTGTTAATTTTAGTTCTTACTATAGAGCTTACTATAAATCTCGTAATGAAATTGCCCCTTCAAAACGTGAAGGTTAATATTAACATTGATCATTTTCAATAAGTAAAATTGACTCAGCAGGCATTTATTTCTATATAAATATTTTTTATGTATGACGTCATTTGTGTAGCTTGCATCTGATTCGTTTAATAATTGACCTTTGTTGCACAGGACACACAACTAGTGATAGACAGGTACAAATCCGGCTTCGTGCCTCCGGAGGACTTCCCATTCGAGGAGCAGAGGGCCGGCGCGGACACCACGGACGCGGCAACGACCCACCACCACCACAACCACCTCACCGTACGGGGAACCGTCTCCGGCAACCGCATCAAGAAGAGGGGGGGACTGCTCTCCATATTCAGCTCCAACAAGGTGAGACAAAATTATGGAATCCACCTTACTTAGGGAAATACAACAGCGTTAAATTATGCGAGGTATGGAACGCACCCAGTATATTTGACATATTGCAGTATGTAATCTTAATCTATCAGAATATATTATTTCGTATGTAACTTTTATATGTTGCCTTGCCATCCATGGTTGTCGGGGCTGTGCTTAATTTATTCGAAAGTAGGCATTATAGAGCTTTTCTTCATTATATTTTATATTAGACACATTGTCGTAGGTAATAAAGGCATGAATATGATATTGTTCCAAATATGTTTACGTAATTGAAAGTATGTACGTTCTCTTAAATATTATTATTATTAATTTCTTATATTTTATCGTTTCCACAGCTGGCGTGTAGTTATGTAAGGTTCGTTCAATGTAATCACATTAATGAATGAATGGTTTTGTTTGAGAACCCGATGACTAAACGCCAGCTCCTACATTTATTATTGGTAATATAATTTGGAGGTACTAATTTGTTTTTGTATGTTATTCCCTCGATCCCTACCTAACATGGGTTCACATAACAACTGTTCCGTATTATTGGCTGTCTGCGGCCGGTGTCTTGTCACAAACGGAAAAAGTAAGTTAACCCTCAACGGTTGGGGATGTAAACTGAAAGCATGATTGATATCACTACATTTTACTTAACACTACCTGTTTTGCTATACAACTCAGTTTTGTTTGGTTGGACATTTACTTTTTTATCTTATCATTCGCACTGAAGGACAGCTTTTTCTCGATCACTTCCTTGTTGGCGTCCGTGTTCATTGTGCCGTCTCCTGCGGCTCGCCCGTGGAGCGGCGTCAGTCCTGTCTTGTCCTATCGTTTATTTGTTTTAATGTTGTTTGTTTGCCTTCCCTGCGACTGCGCGCCGTTAACGCTTTGGCCACAGAAGATTGTCGAGGCGTGCAATTCGTTCAAGGTCAGTGCAGCGTGACTCACACGGTGCGACACTGTTTATGACAACATACTATTCGTTTTACTCCTATTGCCAGCAGCAGGTGTTGTAACAAAAATTGTACTACCGATAATTACAACAATAACACAAAGAACAACAATAATTACACAAAGTATGCTATAGTAAGCTGTCTTGGTTAATGTACGCTTAATATTATACTAATACCACCGAGACAATTACCTTATTTTCATTCGCCAATGAGTGTTTCAAAGTTATTTCATAACAAGTTTAATTGTGAGTCATAGCACCTTTTACGACTCATATTATTAGTATAATAACATGTCTACAGAGTGACAGTAGTGTATGTTTACTTAATACTAAATAAAAATGAAAATTCAATGGCCACTTGCAAATCAAAACTATTTCGATTTAGCGGTAGGCTCAGTTTAATCAAAATAGATAAGGAGTAACTTAAACTAGGATTGTCTTGGACTAAATCTAAATATTTTTTCTTCTTTTAATACTAATGAATGAATAATGAAAATGAAAGTGAAACCCATAGAATTTGTCATAAACAAAGAACCGTGCGTTTGCCTTCAGCTTGCTTGTTCTAACGTATCATGCTTGCACGGCTTTCTGTATTTTCGGCATATGCTATTGTTATATTTGTATGTAAAATACGTATATTGTGTCCTACTCGTTCTGGGTACAAACTCGTGTTTTATGTTTAGCAATATCACTATTCACATATATAAAATACTAAAGTTTTATTCGGTATTTATTATAAGTTGTCTGATTTTAAGTGTGGAAAAAAACTATGAAAATTATAGTAGATAATACAAATAAATAAAAAATAATAGGTTAGAAGAAAAAAAATGTAGTGCAATATCAGTTACTAGAATTAATGCGTGTGGGATTTTTGTGAATTGATTTGAATGTGTTTTTTAAAACCAGTTTACCATATGTTTGTATATTTACAGAACAATATGTCTACGGACGGAAAGGAGGATTATTCAGACTTGCCACCGAACCAAAAGAAAAAGAAACTACAAGCCAAAGTGCACGAACTGAATAAACAGGCAAGTGACGTCACTTTATAACAAGAAATTAAATTGATTTAACGACTTAATAATTGGCATAATTGACGCTCAAATCTTTGCTCCTCAAATCGCCAAATTTTTCTTTGAATATCGTTATAAAATAAGACCTAAAATTAATATATTGTAAAGTAAGCTTCTTACTCGTTGTAGGCATGCTCTATGTAGATCTTCTTGGGTGCTAAATATTACATTTCCGTATTTGTATCTACGTGCATGCATCTACGGCCGATATTATCGCTTCAAGTGGCAGCTGTAAGATGTTAGAAGCTAACATTATTTCCTTCATTGGTTTCAGGTTGCACAAGAGCAAGCTGCCATGGAAGGACTAATGAAGATGAAAGGCGTGTACGAAACAAATCCCACACTAGGAGATCCGATGACCGTGGAAGGTGAGAAACAGTTTTGCACTAACATCTCAATGTTATGTATGAAATCATGCTGAATGATGCGATCCACGCTAGGAATGCGTGATGAACGAATAGAAGCTTTTCACTTCCTGTTTTCCGAAATGATTGGGCGCTATGTGTAACACTTATGGAATTTGAGCAAGTCAAAATCTAAAAATGTTAAATACCTACCATGCATTAGTCAGATGTGACGATGTTGACATGGTATATCCGTAACCAATTTTGTACACATTTAAGAAATCGTGTATCTTAAAACTGATTGAGTCTAATCGAAATTTTCTAAAATAGCATGTCATAATTATGTTGAAAAGAGTAAGAAATCCGGTGAATTTAGTAGTACACACGGTATTCTATCTTAGCCTTTTATCCTCTGGTTTTGCGGGTGTCGATGGGTTATGGTACATACTTGTCATCAGGTTACCCGATAGCTCGTTTTCCTTCGTCTCGGTAAAAAACCGTAAGGGTTTATGCACCTATGTTAATGTTCACTCTCATATTGTGGATTATTAGGCTCATGTTCAGATTTTCGTTCATAGTTTCCTGCGAACTAAGTCACGAGTTAGGATGTAGAACCAGTAATTTATAATTGGAATTTTATAATTATATCCTTGCAAGCAGGGTGCGGGGTATGCGCCCGCGACTCCAGACAGCGCTCCTCTCGCCACGTGTGACGGAAGTGCCCTAATGCCTTGTTAAATATTAATTAAATTTATATGGAATTGAGACAGTACTTGTAGAAGTTTTAATGTTTCAAGAGAAAACGTAATGAATGATGCAATGCCCACATCGATTACTTTCGGCCATAGAAAAGACAAGTATTCTCTTGATGTGTTTAATACCCTATAGCTGGACTTCTGATGAGTGCAGTGATAGTGATGCTACGCTCGAATGTTCTTTCATACTATACTGAGCAGCTAAATGGAACTCAAATGTATGCAGAATCGGTTATATTGTATGAATGGTGGGCCAAATATTGTGCCGCTGAGAATATCTTACTAATATTATAAATGTGAAAGTTTGTCAAGATGTTTCGATGTTTTAATGTTTGGAGGTTTGTTACTCAGTTTAAACCGCCGAACCGATTTAGATGAAATTCGGTATATAGATATTTTGTGTCCCGGGGAAGGCCATAAAATAGTTTTTATCCCCGCGGACGGAGTCGCGGGCAACAGGCTGGCTCCATATAAATATAATACTACCGCTCTGTCACTGTCATTGCTTTACTAAAGCCGGAGTCGCTCTGGTTGAAAGTCTAGCTTAAGACTTCAACAATCATCCCGTTCCCAATTCGCAGGCCAACTAAATGAGTGCTGCGACAAACTGAAGAAGTTACGTTCTCAGCTCCGCAAGTTTGAGGAGTTGCTTGCCGAAGCGAACAGTCAAGTGTGCGCGCCGCCCGTTAACCCGGTCGCGCGGACCAACGGGGCACCTCCCGCGCAGGCAACCAGGTATTATAATTTTTATTTTATTATGGGGAATGGATGAAAAATTTAGAAACGACTGAAACTTTTTTTATCGATAGGAATAACCTCTCTAATTGACAGAAAAAGAAAACTGATTTTTAAGTAGCATCAATTAATTTAAAAAATGAAAGAGTTTTCTTTGCCGCCAAATTACGACAGTCCGGTCGGTTACGGGATTTTCCATAGTCCAGAATAAAAAACATTAAAAAGAATTTGTGTCTTTGACTCGTTCGTTTTGACAGGTGACACTCTTTACCGGGCCGAATAATACTGACATGGAAATACCGACCCTGTTTTTCATGTTCATGCTAATAGAAACTGACATGAGCTTATATGGGTGCAATGATGGTATTTCCGAAAGCGCTGATAGTATATAACTTGCCTTTGCCTTTGGAGACAAAAAGTCAGCGGTTTTTCAGTAGAAGTACAATATGGTGTCTTATAGTATGGTGTATACAATACAATACAATACAAAGACTCTTTATTGTACACCAGACATAGTAAGCGATACAGAAAACAGATACACAAAGAAAAAATTACAAGGTGAGCAATAGGTGTATATAAGGGGAAATCGATGAAAATTTTAGAAACCGCAGTTAGTGTCGCTGCTTAACTGACTAAATAAGAAACAAACCAGCTGAGATATGTGGTGCATAGGAGAAATTTGTGCCTGTACTCCTGTCTAGTGGTGGTATAGCGGTATAGCACGCAGCACGGAATGCTGAGGAGGGTTCGATTCCCAGCGCTTCTCTCTTTTTCTGGTTTTTCTGTGCATCTATGTTTCAGTTTGTATTTTCGACACGTCTAAGCCGCCGACCAATTTAAATGAAATTCGGTATATAGATATTTTGAGTCCCGGGGAAGGACATAGTATAGTTTTATCCCGGAAAATAGCATAGTTCCCGCGGGATAGCGATACTGCGCGGACGGAGTCGCGGGTAACAGCTAATAAGAAATATCCATGAAAACACATCACTGAAATGATGAAAATAGAATGCCTTCTATTTTTGAACCCTGTTAAAAATCCATGTTTAGTTAGAATGGCCCACTACCTATTACGCAACCCACGCATGTTTAATTTTGTAACGCTCTGCAGCCTAATTAATGTTGCAAATGTTTGGCCTGTAATTTGTATATTAACAAGCGAATGTTCTAATGTTTCCGGTTATGGAACAATTCGACGTTTATAGTAGCAATGAATTATTTGTATGGGCTATAATTTACTCATTGTGATACTAATGATTGATATATGTTTAATATATGAAAGGCAAAAGTTAAATATGTATAGGAATGTATATTTTTACTGGAAAATTCGAGATAGCCAGAGAAATATCAGGAATAATGTAGCTTAAAGACTCCATTAACTTTTTTGGGCTTAGAAAAACTGCTCTAATTTAATTTACTGTGTCCAAGTAGTTGTTAAAATGATCGGCGATAGTGAAGATTACCGAATCGTTGTTATATTATATGTATCATCCTGACCAACTGTACCTGTAAAAATTACAAGTGCTACCAATCGATATAATTGTCCACTTTCTCATAGAAAAAGTGACAATTATGTGAAATTGTAGTACTTGTAACGTTTGTGGTAAGAGTCCTGGTGAGATAAAGATTTTGTAAGAGAATGATCTCTCATTTACAAAAAAGTTCGAAACTGCACTGCCTTTTTCCGTCCTATTAATGAATTCGCCACTAGTTCTTCCACTTCGGCATACTTCCTAAGCCATAAGACCGTATGAATTGTTTTCAGCATCGGTTCTAACAGCGGCTCCCTCTCTCGCTCCGCGTCCGAGTCGTCTGTGTCGACGGGCACGGGCGCGGGCGCGGGCGGCGGCTCGACCTGCGGCACGGGCGGCCGCGCGGCCGGCGGCTCGCCCGAGTCGGGGCTCGGCGGGGAGCTCGCCGCCGCGCACACCGACCACACCAACGGCGACCACGACCACAACGATGACCACGAGTCGGACGATTACTATTACGAGCCGGACCTGCAGCCGCTTGGTTACTGTAAAGCGTTATATCCGTTTGAAGGTTAGTCGGTGTTTATCTTAATTAACAGTAGTTTGGTCTGTTTCAAGGCCGTATCTTACCGGCCAGAGGCGTACCGCTTCTGTTATGTTCTGTAAAAACAGAATAGAAGCTGAGTTCGTACGGGTCATCCATAAATTACGGCACACGGGTCCATATTGGTACGCATACTTATTCGAAGTCCAAACGTAATGTTTGTCAGAACGATTGTTTGCCATCACTTTTTTTTCTCTGAATGCAATAATTGTTCAGAATTGTTTTAAAACATATCTAACCTAACCCCTATAGTTTTCTATAGGATGACCATTTAAAAAATTCAGAAAAGTAAGGTTTCAGTAGGAAAAAATAAAAACAATTATGACAAACGAAGTATGATTAACGAAGTGTATGCGAACTTTGGCGCTCCCTTCATAGTAATAGGTGTCACAAGGAGGACGTCTGTAAATGATAAAAGTTTGGTGTGACGTACTTTATGATTGGCCCCTTATCATACATACGCCGGCCGGCCAGAACGTTCTGATCGGCGTCGGCGATAATGTAAATTGCTAGCTGACCGGGCATTCTTGTTGACTGGGGTCGGTAAGTATGTGATTTAAAATATCTATACCAAAGTCAGGCAACAAGTTCAGTAACCAATATCCAAACATCATCAAAAATTTCTAATAATATTTATCGAATAGGATTAGTAGGATAGGATGCTACCGTTTTTTTTACCGTTTTATGTCGCACTAGCCTGTTGCCTGCGACTCAAGCCTGCGGAGAATTCGTTTATCGCTATTCCGCGGGAACCATTTTCCGGAATAAAAACCATCCTATGTCCTTCCCCGGGACTCAAACTATCTGTATACCGAATTTCAACTAAATCGGTTCAGCTGTTTAGACGTGATGAGATTACAAATAAACAGACTTACAAGCTATTAAAAATATAACATTAGAAAAGTATTTATAATATTAGTGGGGTAGATTGCAAAGAGAACGATGCGGCCAAAGTTCCAAAACTATGTAGACTAAGGTCGCGTTTACACATTTCTGCAATTTTGGCGGTACTCTTTGCAGTCTTTACCCTATTTGTTTTCGTGGTAAAACCTTGCATGTTTATTATGTTTGTAGCGAACGGCACGGGTTCCACGATGCGCATGGAGTGCGGCGAGCGGCTGCTGGTGCTCGAGACGGACGCGGGCGACGGCTGGACGCGCGTGCGCCGCCACCACACGCGCGAGGAGGGGTTCGTCCCCACCACGTATATCGCCACCACGCTCTACGCGGACGCCGCGCATTAGTCGTACGTACAAACACCTATACGACATCACACAGGCCTCCTCTCAGAGTGAGAGGGCTTGGGCCGACCCCACGCGGACCCAGTGCGGCCAATGCGGATTGAAAACTTCACACACACCATTGAATGGTTTTTATTTATAAACAAACAAATAATATGTACAATAATTAACAGGAATAAAAAAATAATAAACTAAAACTAACTTACTCTAATCCTAAAAATCTATATTTACAAATATCACCCAAGTCGTTGCTATTGGGCAGGGTGGGCATAAGGCTGGCTGCGTTTTCTCGTATGGCAAAGCCAATACGTTGACCGAGGTAAGAGCCAGGCCAGCCCTATGGTCATTGAATTGATTCGCAGGTTTGTGAAGGTTTACTCACGATGTGTTCCTTCACCGCAACGCTCGTGGTAAATTTTAAATGTATTTTCGAACATGGATTTCGAAAAACTCAAAGGTGCGAGCCAGGGTTTGAACCCATGATCCTCTGCTTGAGAGGCGACAGGTCAAACCACTAGGCCACCACAGCTTAATAAAAGAATCTGACTTCAACCCATTCGAGCCAGCTTTTGTGAATTGACCTGTACAACAACCACCTATCCCACACGCTTTCAAATATAGACTACATTAGCAGCGTGATAGCCGTGCTAATAGTAAATAAATAATTATTAATTATTTATAATTAATTGACGCCAATTACCTAGTCCCAAAGTAAGCAAAGCTTTGTTAGGGGTACTAGGCAACGTATAAACATACTAAGTAGATAGATACATACTTAAATACATATTAAACACCCACGGCTCGAGAACAAACAATCGTTGCTTTTCATACAAAATCTGCCCCGAGCGGGCATAAGTTTGGAAAATTTATGGTTTTTACCCATGTACGTTTACGCCTCGAGCTTTTAGCTCGCAAAATTTCAGGTCTGTGTGCACGACCATCTTTCAGTTCCGAATTTCATATTATAAACTAGCGTTTACCCGCGGCTTCGCACGCGTAGATCATTAGATACAGCAGTTGAATTGAAATTCCGGGATTTTATTAAATTCTCGTTGGAATTCCCTAAAATTCATCGTGGTTTTCATTGGCGTTAAATTAAAACACCCATGCCAAATTTCATGACTCTGAGCTCAGCGGTTATTAGTTCGAGATTTTATCCCTATCCCGTGGGAACATCGGGATAAAAAGTAGCTTATGTGTTTTTCCAGACGTCCCGCTACCTACATACCAAATTTCATAACTCATACTCAGCGGTTGTTATTTCGTGATTTTATCCCTATCCCGTGTGAACATCGGGATAAAAAGTAGCCTTGTGTTATTCCAGACATCCAGCTACCTACATACCAAATTTCATTACTCTAAGCCCAGCGGTTGTTATTTAGAGATTTTACCCCTATCCCGTCGGAATATCGGGATAAAAAGTATCCTGTTTTAATGCAGGTTATAAAATAACTTTTTGCCTAATTTCATCCAAATGGCCGTTTCAGAGTGAAGAAGTAACAAACATACTCACTCACTCACTCACAAACTTTCACATTTATAGTATTAGTAGGATGGCAGCACCGTCCGTTGAATTATAGAGCGCTTTGACCACTCTGGTCGAATTTCGCTATATTGAGAACGACAAGTCGCAACAACTTCGATCGAACTAGACTCAGCGTTCTCAGTAAAAAAATATATTTGGAGAATATAATGACGAAAAAAGCTGCAGAATAAACGCTGAATTTAAACCACGTATTATATATATTACACCGAAACAATATTATTTCTGTACAGTGCCTTGCCTTGTCTGAAACGTACTGTGTCAATAAATTTAAAAGAACCTATATATGCTATGCGTATCTATCTAATACCTTTAAACGAGCAATTCTTGTATATATAATTAGAATCTCGGAAACGGCTCCAACGGTTTCGATGAAATTTGGTATGTAGGGGATTTCGGGGATGACAAATCGATCTAGCTTGGTCTTATCTCTGGGAAAACGCTTATTAACGAGTTTTAGACAGAGCAAAGCTCGGTCGCCCAAGTACTATTGCTAACGAGCGGTAATGCTAGACAACCCGTTGCGAGGACGCAATTGACGTTCTAAGCTGTCCCAATCATAAGTAGACGCTGTTTTGCAATACTGAGTCAACCCACGGTCATTTTTATGGCTCGGGCTTATCACTCGTCAACTCGTTTGTAAAACCTTACTTGCCAACCTCGTATCACAAATAACTATTTTATCATTAAGGGTAAACGAAATGTACATCGGGAAGAGCGAGTCCTCCTGACACAGGTGTACAAACGCTTACTAGGCGGCCCCCACATTATACTGTAAAATGTTAACTTTAAATGAATAAAGATTATAATAATTATTATTATTATTCTGCAATACAATGTCAACTGTTAAAATTATTTTCTAAGGGTTGACATTGTATGTCACAATCAGTCAAGGTTGACACACTATTGCATAACAGCGTCCAATTGTACTTAAAGGGGGATAGAATTTAGGTCCCTTATTGATTTCGCTTAATTAGCACAGCTCTTTGTAAAGTCAGCAACGAAGATATAAATACAGCAAAAGTGCAAAACATATGTATACACGACCCAATGTCCAGATAATAAAGTCCCGTATACATACATAATTTGGCACTTCAAACATATGTATAGTTTTGTTACTGACTGTACGAATCACATGCATAGGATGGTTTCGTCATTTGTTGTTCAGCTTAGATACTACGTATCACGTGCCTTCAGAGAAATGTTCTTTTCGGGTGTAGGAAATGTACGCGAAAAGTAGCGCTTGCATACGAACCATACTAGCACTGCCCACAAGAATCTTAATCCAATTTCCTTATTTTTGTATAGAAAATCGTTACCAATAACAATTGAATTGACTATGTCTTGAGTGCGGCAGTATGACTGTGTTAATCTATAATGAATGATGTTTTGGCGCAGATGAGAGGCAGTGGCTGGCAGCAGCGGCAGTCGGGCGGGCGGCGGCGAGGGCGGCTCGCGGGCACTTTACGACGCGCGGTTAACGCAACCACTCTAATTATTTTGTGGCCTATATAGTAAACAAGTATTTTTGCTATAATTTATCGTAATGGAGAATTTTAGCATTATTTTTGTATCGTGTCCTTTCTATTCCGATTGTTGTTATGGCGCACGCCATATATGAACAAAAAGAGGAAATCATAATAACATTCCATGATTATATTTATTATGTATATTGTTGTTTATATGACATACATATTTTCATGTGTGCCGTATGGCAGATTAATAGTGTAATGTTAATATTAATGATGTGTAACTCATCTAGCTCTTTATTGTGCCAGCTTTTATGAATTAAGGTTCTTTTCGTACTTATTATAATACTTAGTGGGTACTCTTTTGCTTTCATATGATTCAGATTCAGCCATTAAGTATATGAAATTATAGCAAAAATAGATAATTAATTAATGATTGTGTAAAATATGTATTGTATACTGAAAACTCTTTATCTCAGATAGACTCCATACATTTTACAATCTATGTTAACGAGTAATGGATTACTGTGTATCCAAGATGTATGTCACGATGTATTATAAAGCTTATGATAATTGAATTCTGCATAGTTATAATGCTAGCTAAATATCGTAATTAGGCAATGCTATTTTCTGAATATTTGCTGTATTGTGAGGAACGGATAGTTTAATGTATTTATAGTGAGAGGAAGGATGAACGAGCGCATTTGATTTTTATATATAAAAATATAAAATTATACGAGGACATTATACTAGCTTATTTTATTTACAACCTTTCTCTAAAACTTCACGGCCTTGGCTTGTCGTTCAAACTTCAAATCTTCAGAAATTATATGCATGTTAACGGGGATGTACACTTAACGTTTGAGTTCCAAATGAGTACTTCTACTCAATCAATACATTCTAAGAGGAGTTTGATCTGAATAAAAATGGATTACCAGGAAGTTCCTGTAAGTGTTCCAAGCAGTATATCAAAGTAAACGGAAATAAAAGTAACACTAATAAAGTTTGGTGTCTAAAATAGTTTTTTTCCTCTTTTTTCTTACATAGTATAAAATAAAGTCACTTCCTGCTGTCTATATGCATGACCACTTAGATCTTTTAAAGTACGCAACGGATTTTGATGCGGTTTGCGGAAGTCAGACAGTTTTTCACGGTTTTAAGAGTAATGCATTTACTCTTAGGTAACTATTGCAGCGCCCTGGCTTAGTAGTACATAATTTAGCAAAAGAATGTGAAAAAACCTTTGATTTTAGGCCTTTATTCAGCTTTTTTTTGTGATACCCGTACGAAGCCAGGTCGGATGGCAAGTAATGCATAAAAAAACTCCCAATAGGACCTCAACGCAACGCAACGCGCTTCAATTTACTCGCACAAATTCAGGTGATCATTTAAATTTATTTGGTTTTTATTTAATAGTAAAATAGCGGGATACTCTGGAAAGCGAGTCCTGGCACAGGAAATGTAGGTATAATAAATATTTTTTGCCAACCATACAAATTATACAGTAAGCAGTAAGATTTTTAAATCAAAACTGAACGTAAAACAAGTTAATGGAAAATTAAAATTCATTCACATTTGCACGAATTGCCTCCTTTTCTACTTACATTTTATTTTTGAACTTGAGAGTTGTAAAATATCTAGGAGCGTAGACGAAAGTAAAGAAGTCATTTTAAGAGAAAAATCACGATGAAAAAATTAAAGACCCCATATTTACCTGAGTCTTACATTTAATTTTCGTATGATAAAATAATCATTCATGATCAAACTAAAATAAGAGTGGTCTTAACCCGTTTTGTTAAATGTCTGACAGATGGTAGGAAAGTTGCTATGTAGGTCAGTAGGTATATATTCCACAAACCAAATAGGTACCCAGTTCAGTGTAAACTAAAGTCGAACACTGATAGTCGTAGGTACGAACAGTATGGAGGGATCAGTGCATATTATAGCTTGTCATCTTCATACAATTTCGTGGATTTGGTTAAAGTTGGCTCATAAACCTAATATTACTTAGACGAACAGACCTTGCTTGACAGCGTGACCGAAAGTGAGATGGGCCCGTCTGTCTGTGTAAATTTGTAAATGTCTGTGTGAGTTTTAGAGTTGCCCGCACTGCTAAATATGAGTTGTCGATAACCATAGGTACCGTATCCCCGGTATCCCCGTATATCCGGTATCGTCATATAGGTAAGGTACACAGTACAAATAAATCTTAAGGGCTGTTGCAGTAAAGTAGGTACCTACTAGAAACTTCATAAACATTTCTAAATAAAAAAAAATGCCAGCCAATATCTGTCACTCCCACTCATGTCATGTCATGTCGTTAACTTTACACTAGCCAGTTAGGTACCTATATTCGTATGTCGAGAGTGTAAATAGTAAGCTACGAGCATGAATAAAAAACAAACAAGATACGTACCTACCTACTTAGCTTTAATTAACACTTAAAGTATTTTTAGTTAGCGTGGCACAAAAGTCCAATTATTATCTCAATATTAAAAATCACTCGAATGAAACGTATGAAAATTATCGCTAAATTGACAAAACTTTATTGAAAGAATATCGATATAAGTATCGATAAAAAATATTCACACTACGCCGTAGTGCTACAATATATTTTTATTTAACACATAATTATTAGAAATCAAGCCATATTCATGAAAAAGACTCGTTTACCGCTTCGTATTAGCATATTAATAAGTAAATTTGAGAATACATTCTATCAAAATAAGAGCTATGAAAATGGTACTTGTACAGTCATATTTACCTGTCCCTTTATGCAAAAAATCGAAAGGATTGCAGAAAAAAACACAAAACAATACGACGAAAATTTTGACAGGAGGCTAAAGGAGGCGAACTGATTCAAAACGGGTCACGCTGTCATTTTGATTTTATCTCTTTCCCATACATAGCTTATGCCGTAAGGATCGGTTTCTCACTCGCACCACTGTTAGTCTATTTACGCTAGTAATATTAAGCTTATGAGTTGGCTAGAGTGTCCGCGCGCCGGTGCGGTAGCCGAGCCGCAGCGCCTGCAGCACGATGCTTCTCGGCCTATTATTTGTAACACAACGTCAATATTTCATGTCATGTTTGAGAATAGTATACATTACTGTAGAGGCCGACAACCCCAGGTCCCTGCCGAGGCATGTAAAGTGCTTTTTCTCAAACATTAAGCTGGCGGGACGCCTGCCTTGTTGTGTGCGCGCTTGCATGCGCTGACGCTCGCTTGTTGTGTGCGCGCTTGTCGCGCGGGCGGCTGCGGGCGGTGTTGCTGGGCGTGGGCCGCGGTGCGTGTCGTAGAGCGCGCTTTGAAACAAAAGACGGTCGCATTGCCGGCCAGCGGCCTGCAAGGTTGTATGAAATCTCTTTGCACGCCGCTAGAGTGACCACGCGCAGGCAGGCGAGTCACAGCGCCTGCAGCGCGATACTTCTCTCTCAGCCTATTATTTGTAACACAACGTCAATATTGAAATATGTCATGTTTGAGAAAAACATATTTTCACTTCTCATGGTCGTAAAGTTCGTTTTTATGCTGTACCTATTAAGGCGATATAAAATGACTTTTTATGCTCTAGTGCATAAAATAAAATCTTCGTCCAAGACCAATTTAAGACCAAGGTAATCAGGTGTCAACAGCCACAAACAAAAAAGTTTGTACGTATTTTTTAAATAGTTTTTAATTTATATAAAACTGATAATCAGTCAAGCCATAAATCAGTAAAATTTTAAAAAATACAATTATTATAATAATGCATAAAAAATAAAAGGTAGGTACATAAAAGTGAATTATTGTTTCCACTGTTGCTATTTCATTTCCTCGCAATCTAAGTGAAAAGCAGTGTAAAACAAACGTCTTGGGTAAAATGGCTCGCTTTATGCTCTTGTTGTACAATCTACTATTCTATACTAACATAATGGTCGTGCTCGTTAGGTGAGAATCAGTAGTGAACCTTGATGAAGACTTTCTTGGGTAAATAGTGTGATGGTTTCTTGTTGCCCTCCGCAATGCAGTGCTGGACTACAGAGTTCATTCAATTAAACAATAGAAAGCGCTGCTTGCTGCCCACCCTCATGTCAGGTGCTTTAGTCGACTTTTATGACACCCAAAAGGAAAAGACAGGTCCAGTGGCGTAGCTAGGCAACCAAAGGCCCTGGGGCAAAATAAACGGGCCGCAACTAAACTATTCTAAATCGTTTGTTCCGTATATGCGTGTTCCGAATTCGACGTACACCAGATTTTATATTTTATAGTTTGTAAGTCAGAGTACGAGGGGCCAGGGGCCCCCTGAGCTAGGGGGCCCCGGGGCACTGCCTCGTCTAGCCCTCCGGTAGCTTCGCCACTGGATAGGTTTGTCCTATTCTAAAACCGGACCCGGCGCGGAATATTTCTATACTCGACATAGATATCAACCTAGGTAATAAAGTAAGTTAATATCTCTTACGCGCAGTGCATAGATACATAGTAGATAGGTACTTGTTTGTTGCTACGCTTAATGTCAATGACCTACCTGACCTATGTCGGCATACGACACGACTCGTTAAACGAAGTACCTATAAAGAAAATTGCGTCTGGTTTCCTTAGTTTGCGCACTTGTCGCCTGGCTTGCACAAGATCCGGGCCGCACTTCCTTTCTAGACTACGTTACTGTGTGCCCAAGGCCTTCCTCTTGATAGCCTTATTATAATGTTCAAGATAGAATATTAGTGATGTAAAGTGGTATTGGGTAGGTACTAAAAGTCAACACAAAATTTCAAGTTTGCAATAACCACCACACTAATCTGGTGGTATGGATATAAAATACATTATTAGTGATCACTATTTAAATTAAGTTATCATGTCATTATTTCATAATTGACACTTTTGTTGTATAAAATAAAGGGAAGGGTGTGTCTAGACGTACTTACCTACTATCTACGGCTACGGTAAGTTCCTACTAACCCCCTTATGCTTCTGTTAGTCTGTGACGTTGACAATAGAATTGTTTTTCATAGGCATAGATAAAACACAATTAACACTAAGTATTAATATAATATACATGTAAGTGTTCGTGAATAAAGTCCCTAAGTGATTGCTTCTATCATCCAATCAATGGTTGACTGGTAGAGATCTCTTAAAGTGATAAGTTCGCCTTTATACAAGTATCTCAAAGTTTGTCAATTGTATTTTGTTTCTTCTCTTTTGTACAATAAAGAGTCTAAGTACAATACGTTCCTACATACATACATAAGGGGTTTAATTTTCTAAGTAGGTAAGCAACAAGCAACGTGGGTGCTGGGTAGTGGGTAACTAAGGTAGGTAATAATAAAACATACAACAACCTACTTTTTTCGAGTATTATATGGATATCTCTACTTTGTGTTAGTACTTAAATTTACTAAATAGATACAACATTTTGTAACACTGTGAATCACGAAGTCTCCCAAGTAAGTACTTACTGGCTTACTATTAAGTAGTTCATGACAAAAATACACTTCAATTCGTAATTGAGCTCGCGTGTTTAGATATATGTTGCTTACATTATGCAGTTCTAGCTGCTTCAATGGCCGAGTGCACCGCCTTCCGTGTAGCGCCACGAAACAGTTGCATAAGGCGCTGCACTAATAACGCTGCACCCGCTAGGCTCAGGCAGTTTGAGCACCATCTATTACTGTCCCGGTTAGCAGTCCGCTTGTACGCACTCCGCTGCATCATTCGCTGTACAACGTACAATTGTGATCCGCCAAAACACGACTATAGCGACACTCTGTAACTTTGCGTTTACCTAATTCCCGGAGTGGAACTAGTTTTGCGGGAGTACCTACCTATGCGACATCCCGAGGTCGAAGGCTTGCGCAAATATAAATGCTTTTCCTGTTACGTCTGGGTAGTGGCTATTGCATAATGCGTGTAATCCTGCGGTGGCACCGACCGGAGAAAAATTGTTTTCGTTTGTGAGAGTTAGGAGCAGCTCTGATAGCTAGAGATGCTAACTTCAAATTGACTACGAAATGAAGAATGAGATATTAAAGAATCCTTTTTAGGGTTCCGTATCCCGTAGCCAAAATGGCAAAAACGGAACTCTTATAGTTTCGCCATGTCTGTCTGTCTGTGTCTGTCTGTCTGTCCGTCCGCGGCTTTGCTCAGGGACTATCAATGCTAGAAAGCTGTAATTTTGCACGAATATATATGTAAACTGCCGCCAAAACGGTAAAATAAAAAATTCAAAAATATTTTTTTAGAGTACCTCCCATAGTTTATTGATATGGACCTCCGCAAAGTAACGCCGGTCTTTTAAAACCATTAGGGGGTTGCTAATTTTTCGATTCAGGGATTTGTTTGCAAAATATTCAACTTTAAAGTGTAAATTGTTTTTAAAATCGAGCGTCCCCCCCTCTAAAATCTAAACCGGTGGGTGGAGATATATCAAACTTACAAGGAAGTTTTCTTGAGAATTATAAGTAGTTTAAAAGTAAATAGCAGCCTAGGGTATAAAATATACCTAAACTTGGAATATTCCGTACAAAATACGAAATCCTTAGAAAAATATTACTTAATTTTTTCGTAATGGCTACGGAACCCTATTTCGGGCGTGTCCGACACGCTCTTGGCCAGTTTTTTATTAAAACCAAAGAAAACTTTGATTGCCTTCTCGTCACGCTTCATCGTCGCTCGCCCTCCTATAATTTTAAAATGGTCCCAAGTCCAGCAGGGCTACTACGAAACCCGAAACTCGAAGTTCGTGTCGTGCGGTCCCTCTGACACTTAATTATACTATTTAATACGAGAGTGAGAGGGACGGTACGATACGAACTTCGAGTTCCGAGTTTTGGAGTAGTCCTTAAGTTCATAAATTGTATAAGATTGGTAAACGACTTAGTCTCAGTCACTAAGACTTTACATAATGTATACATAAGTACCTTCCTAGTTGGTACAGTTGTACGCATCACAGGTACAGTCGATGAAACTAAATCGTGTACATCGGGCTATAGGTAATCTTTTTACAATCAATTTGTCAATTTCTTTGACGGGTATATTAAATGTCTGTCGACATGTTCCATCCTTCTAAGTGATTAATTTGACTCTAGTTCTACTATATATATGTATGTGTATACGTAGTTAGAGATGTATATACTCGTATTCATCTCATCTTACCGTCTCGAAACTAAGTATTGTATGTACTTAATTACCATCAGAACCATTGTATATTTTAAACTTGAAGAATCTTTTATCCTTGCATTATTATTAGTAGGTAAGGTAGGCAGTAGGTATGTATCCATATATGGGTATCCAGATAAATAGCTTAATTTCATGGAGTTATTTACTTTTTGTGTAAACTGTGTGCTTTTTATGTGATTTTGGATTTATGTAGAAAACAGCAAAATCTACTTCTGTGCCTCCTGTGATAAGTGATACAAGTGCAAAATCGTCATTTTACAGGAGAGCGAAAATAAGATTTAAAAAATTCTTGTTTGTGAGCCAAGGGGGCTAGCATTTATTGAAATTCTTTTTTAATACATAAAAATATATTCTATAAACTTGCATTTATCGTTTTTCGGTAAATATTGTAAGTTCGAAGAAAATCGCGAAAAATCTGCGAGTTGTACCTATTGAAATGTCTAATATGAGTAAATAATATGTGTTAGATGATACAAGTTTACTTATATCATGGTGCACCCCTGGAGCACTCATAATATCTCTTGGTGTAAACTGATATGATATACATAAACTTGTAAAACACACCCACTCACTCACCCACTCAGCGTAATATGTTTCTAGCTCAATGTTGCTTAAAGTAAAGTAAAACATAAAACCCTGAAAAATTGTTTTTTTGACTTTGTACCCCGTTACAAATAAAATTTACCTAACTTATATTAGTTTGCAAAAAGTAAAGTAAATTTTATCAGTTTACAGCGACACTGAGGCGAGCAGGTCCCGCGCACCCCTATCCCGCGTCACCGCACCCCCGCCACTCCCACCACACTCTTTATGCTCGCACTTGTATCACTTAGCACAACTGTTATTGCATAAACATTTTACGGGAATAGTTTGACTTTTAGATATAATTCAATTTGTATACCTTTACACTTAAAAATGTGTTTGTGAAAAGTGATTCATGACGAGATGTATCACTTATCACAAAAAATGTATAAAATTTGTCTCTCAATGGTAGTAGCTCATGTTGAGTTGTGCCCTGGTCGGGTTTTAGAAAAGTTGGTCAAAAGTGGTATAACTGTAGATATATCAATATTGCCGAAAAAAATACCGAAAAATATAATGTGAAAATAAATTCAATTTCACTTATACCACAAAGCATGAAAATAAGCTTTAGAGCAATTACATAAAGGGGTTACAACTTGATATATATCAATGTGCACGATTTTATTCTGCTAGTTGTATCACTTTTCACAAAAATATCTCCGAAACTATAGCACCTAAAGGTACGTGAGATAGACCCAAAAAATCGTTATTTTTTTCTGATTATTTCTTAGTAAAAACACACAAAAGGGTACCAGTCGAGTTACATCACTGATCACAGGAGGCACAGACTTGAACTTGTATTTTCCGCTTTATTCAAAAAATTATACTGCAGTGTTAAGTAATTACTTACCAACGTACTCAAAGCCCGATATAATCAAAGTTCGTAAGTCCTTTGACATGGGTTTGAAAATGATATCTTTACGGAGAAAGCCAGACGTACCTAATCAATGTTTTTGTTCAAAGTTTACTTTATCTTTCTAAATGAATAAACCTTAATAGGATTGTCTGGCACCGAATAGTGCTTGACTAATGCATTTAACGTCTCCATCCATTAAACCATGCCATATCTGCACCTACATTATGTAGGTAAGTTTTATTTAATAAGTAAGCATTGCGAATTGATTTAAATGTATTAACTAATTTTGGTTAATGTATAATAGTTTGGTGATTTAATTGCTTGTATAGCCTTTCGTACGTACAGTGCGCACTGGGTGTTATGCAAGACAATTGCCACATTTCGCTGTACTGTGCCTCGCAAACGGGTTTAGTTGCATAGGCGGCTATCCTAGTTAGAGTCAGTGAATTACTGGTATACCTACTGGTACGACGGCAACCCGGAGTACACGGGGGGCGTGAGCGCGGCATTTCGCATGCCTACGCCTGTTAAAATTTACAATGTACCTACCTACTAATGGTGCTGGCTTGTTACGACCCACGGCGACCTACTAAAGAACATCGACTATCAAAAGCTCAACAGTAACATGTTCTTGAATTAACTATATTCGGTTTAATTGGGATATAAGTAGGTTAATCTTAACCTTGTTCTATATGTAGACATTATTTTGGAGCTACATAAGTATCTCTAATAAGGGATTCTCACAGATTTTCGGTATTTTCGCTACGAGTACTTACTTATCACCGATATGTACCTTTAAAATACTGTTCTATACTATGCTTTAGGTAGGTACATACATACCTATACAGTAAAGATGTGATTTTTTTATAGTTGTTTTTTTTTGTGTATAGAGGAAATCTCTGGAAATACAATACTACTTAAAAAAAACAATAACATAATTTTCACCAAGGGAAACTGCCGAAACTTAACAATCATAGTAGAGACGAAACTACCTACTTACATTAATTTTGTTTTGGCCCTTATCCTGCACTTAAGGTAAATTTGGCTACATAATAAGAACACGAAAGTGAGGCGATTATTACAATCTTTGGGATCACGTTATTGTACCTCAAAGTATAAGTCGGTCCCAAACACTTAATACCTTAATACCTTAATACCTAATTAAAAATAGATACATAAGCAAAAGCAAGCGTAACGACAAAATAAAGTATGTACCTAGGTATTCATATTGTAATTTTCATTTTGTGTTATGCATTTTCCCACCATTTCGTTTGTGAAATAATCATATTATGGTACTTATTTAAATAAAAACTTTGGTTTTTACATTGTCGGTTTCGCGTCGAATCTTAAATTGGCCTTAAATTATATTTCGTCTGCCTATTTAAATCTAAATCTAAGGGCGATTGCACGATAAACTAGTTTAGTCTAATTTACAAAGTACAGTCACCTGCATTAATATCTGCCACAGCAGAGCGTGCAAAAATATCTGGCATGTCCTACCGGCCCTAGAAATCAGATAAGTATTTATGCACGCTTTATTGTGTCAGATATTTGTGCGGTCCCTCAAACCATTTATTGTGTCAGATATTTGTGCGGTCCCACAAACCATTTATTGTGTCAGATATTTGTGCGGTCCCACAAACCATTTATTGTGTCAGATATTTGTGCGGTCCCACAAACCATTTATTGTGTCAGATATTTGTGCGGTCCCACAAACCATTTATTGTGTCAGATATTTGTGCGGTCCCACAAACCATTTATTGTGTCAGATATTTGTGCGGTCCCACAAACCATTTATTGTGTCAGATATTTGTGCGGTCCCACAAACCATTTATTGTGTCAGATATTTGTGCGGTTCCACAAACCATTTATTGTGTCAGATATTTGTGCGGTCCTACAAACCATTTATTGTCTGATATTTGTGCGGTCCCACAAACCATTTATTGTGTCAGATATTTGTGCGGTCCCACAAACCATTTATTGTGTCAGATATTTGTGCGGTCCCACAAACCATTTATTGTGTCAGATATTTGTGCGGTCCCACAAACCATTTATTGTGTCAGATATTTGTGCGGTCCCACAAACTATTTATTGTGTCAGATATTTGTGCGGTCCCACAAACCATTTATTTTTATTGTTTTTTCTTCAGGATTTTTATGATTAGGCCATCGTCAGATTGTTATCGCAAACCTGAGTAACATGCCATAGGTGAACTTTTGAATCTTAATCTCCATGTAATTTCGGTATAATAAAATAAATATCACAAATAATAATGGTCACATAGACAAGTGATCACATACAGCAAAAAAAATCCCATCGAAAAGATGCAAAAAAAGTTAATTTCAAGCATACAATTTACTCTTCTTCATACCAACGGCTCAGTTGTCTGCTTGTTGCCTGCCAGAACCTAGTGCAGGCCACAAACGCTTAAAGATACCCTGCAAGGCGTGCATAAATCAAACAACAACCATACATAAAGTTCTCTAACTAATTCTTATTGCCTACTTACTGATAGGTAGATAGCATTTCGTCACTACTTTGAAAAAATCACGTATCTAAAATCGATATGTCAACAAAATTGAACCTTGACATTATGTGCATAGAGTCCACTCAAAAATTATCTATTTTGAGGTACGAGTCTTTTTTAAAGTAGTGACGATTTGTTTGAATGACTTGTTTATTCATTTCTCTCTCGCATTCATTTCACAGTATAGAAATCAATTTAATATTTTTTTGGGCATTTGCTATTCTATATTTTTTAAAGTATTTTTAGTTTAAAGACAGGTCTAAATTGCTTAGTCATTTCTATTGGTGAGAAAACTGAAGTCAACATTAACTTATGCTACATTAAGCATTTTGTAACGGCATATCTGTAAGTATTCAATAAACAAGTAAAAGCAAAGGATTCCACCTTGCGGAATATTTACATCCTATTATTTCCCGCACAAAATATACGAAATGCAACTCACGTTCTGCTGTAAAACTGACAGTTTTAAGAGGGGCTTAGTTACTCCCCGAAAAAAGGTCGCACCTGAGCTCGCAGTAAACTCACAGCAAAATAGACTTAGATCTGTCAGAATAAGGGATTGCGTTGCTATGGGATTTGCAAAATACGAAGAATATAAAATACCTATTTGGAACCGTTACAAAGGAAAATCAAGTAACGTAACAGGAACTGTCTTTTTCAGTAAACTTAGCTCGAAGTTGATAAATCCATACTAATCCATCCATATCCATACTTATAATATTATAAATGAAAGTCTGTCTGTCTGTCTGTCTGTTAGTCTGTCTGTTACGCTTTCACGCCTAAACCGCTGAACCGATTTTGATGAAATTTGGTACAGAGATAGAATAGACCTTGGGAAAGAACATAGGCTATCTTTTATTGCGAAAAAAAGGCTTTAAGGGGTTGAAATAGGAGATGAAATTTAATATGGTGAAAGTTCGTCGCCGTCGAAGATAAAACGATGAAATTTGGTATTTAGGCCCTTCATAAGAAATAAATCGATATTTGTTTGAGCTTTTTTGAAAATTCGACCTGTGAGGGGATGAAAGTTTATATGGAAGATCGTCATTGTCGAATATAAATCGATGGTTCTTTATGAAACTTGACATTTGGACAAAAATTTGTTTATATTTATAGCAATGTTTTAAAATAGATTATTTTCAGTAAACCTTAGAAGTTTCTATGTGCTATTATTGGCAAAATAGGTATCCTAAATAAATTGAATACTTCCCAAAGTAACTATTCCACGCGGACGGTGTCGGGGGAAAATATTGATAAACCCTTGACGGATGTTGGTTAAGATCAACATAAGATAAAATACTTACCTACTCTTTGAATTCTATTCAAATCTCATTTGATACTGGGCATTTCAATCAATTGATGGTTGTCTCCATTGAAAATTTCAATACGCCGCACCAAATTCTACCTTTCCCGTCCGTCCGCGAGATAATGCAGGACGAGGAAATGATCGCAGTTCGAGATAAATTACGATATTTATCTTCCAAATTTAAACGAATAGTCATGGAAATAATTCAAATTTTACATAAAGGTAGGCAGAGGTAGGCATAACGGCTTAGGTATTCGATACGAGTAAAATGGTCATGGATTACTCCAAAGAGTTGTATGAATGATGCCCTGTCCAATATACAAGCAGTAATGTGGCCCTGCTCGCGGCGGGCGGCGGGAATACTAAGGGCCGGTAATTTGTCTGGTCGCGCGGAATATTGGACCGCTCGTCATCATCGTGCTTCTTTGTTATTCCAGCCGGGTGAGACTCTCCCCGTTAATGAAACTTTTGCGACGTTCAATTAATTTAATTGCAAATAAAGGGTGCGGTTCCATTGGAACGCGCATTTTGTAAGTAATTGGATGACACTCGTTGTGTGATTAAGGAAATAGAGATGAGCTCGGATCGACTGTGTATTGGTTGGTGTAAGCATTGAGGTAGGTAAATTAATCTAATGCAGCAAACTTAGGTAAGTACTTTCATAATTTTGCACAGGTCGCGAGCGGTCGGCTGTGGTGGTCGGCGCAGTGTCCGCAGCGTTCGTCACAGCAAGCGCACGCACACGGCTCTAGCTCTTCGTGGATTGTTACGCAGCATTAGCTCACAACTTTACTTGTTACGGTTCCGACGGAATTTTGAAAACATCAGAAAAATTATACCAGTGGAAAACGGAAGTGGTGTTAACTACAATTCAACACTTATAAGATATAAATATCTTAATCGGCAAAGGTTTGTACATTTTGATCTCATAATCCTAAATAAACATACGAGTAAAACTAAATTAAAAACTGCTTTAGTTATTTTGTACTAACTACTTAGCGATAGGTATCCATGGATACCTATAGCGGATGTTATGTTAGGACTCCAGCTATACAGGGCCTGTAATATGAGCAAATAATTAAAACATAAATCATACTCGTCAAAATGAACAACATTAGTTCAGCGATTTTTAAAAATAATTAGTTTTTTAATTTTTATTACACTTTAAAGTTTATTCGAAGAAGCAATGTAACGCAAAATACTTGATGTTTGTAGCGTGACAGACGATGTCAGTTGTGTTCTAGGATGGCGTACATCGATAGATAGCAGTATTTAATTTGTATGAAAAAAGGAAAATATAAAGACTCCATTATTTTTAAAAGTCGCTGAACTAATGTTGTTCAGCTTGACAAGTACGATCTATGTTTTAATTATTTGCTCGTATTACAGGCCACACCCGGTAGACGCAATCGTTTGAATTATCCGACAGAAACGCGATTGATCTTCACATGACGCAAAACTGATGGCAAACATCTTACATAGTTGGACACAGAGTTTTTTATTACATGAGTGCAATAAACTAAGCTTACAAAAACGTCACTATAGGTGATTTTAATATTTTAGCCCGCTAAAATGTATACTAAAATATGAGTTCATAGAGCAATAATATAGCATTTGAGGTATTGTTATTTTAAGTAGATACCCAGTAACGTTTCCTGTAATGGAATAAATAACAATAGCCCCTGTTGTTTACATTTTTGTGTTAAGCTTGAAACCCGAAATTCAGCTACAGTTAGGTCTTGCCATTAATCACGCCTTTCGGGCGTAGCCTAATTAGGATTCTGTATAAATTTCGCAATCTGCCTTCCTTCTTAAGAAATAAATATATACCTACCTCGTTGAGTTTCTTGCCGGATTCTTCTCAGCAGAGGTTTTTCCGAACCGGTGGTAGATTTTTTTTGACATTCATAAGTGCTTGTTATAGCCTAAATTGAATAAAGATATTTTGACTATGACTTTGACTTTGAAATGTAAAAACAAAGAGCCTCAGGTTTAATCTCGGGAATAGATAAATTTCGTCAATATTTTATTTTGATAGAAAGACACATTAGGGTGTAGAACAAAAAGTTGCACACCTTAACGCAGGTACCTAGTTAAAATTATTTTTAATTCCATTGTGACACGAAAATTATCCATACAAATGTATGATTAATTTCCGTGTCACAATTTAAAAAAGTTAATAGCAATTATGGTGTGCAACCTTTTGGTCTTCACCCATTTTTGATTCCTTTACTACGCTACTTAATGAAATACACACAAATCGGTATATTACGGCATAAGCCCAAATTGTGTGAACTTGATCATTAACTGAAATACTTTCAGTTAAATCTGTAAAGTAAGTTTTTTTTATAATTATTACTTGTTTATACGTTTCTCATCCAACTCTAAAATAAATATGAATTGATTATCGTTGCGAGACTCATTCTCTGCCTACATAATAAGCTAACGCCAAATCACTTAACTTGACACCTTGTCTTAATATGTAGTTTACGTAACTCATAATTATCCAATCATATAACGTTTTAAACTTTCGTGATTTTTCATATCCAATAATATTAAACTAAACACAGCTAACGTTGTTCATTATAAAAAGCGCCGCTGTTAGAAAATACAGTACTTTAAAGGCACCGCTTCAACTTAGTATCACTTAGAAACATGTGTATCTACGGTTAGGTTTATTTTTGCAATCGTAACTGAAGTACTTAATAATCGCTTTGGAATTCAGGCAACGATATTGCATGTGTCGATTAGTTGCGTAAAATAGAATAAAATACCGGTTCTGCAGTTGCCGCTCCATTTCGAACGATCGACGCCCTCCCCGCGAGGAAAGTGGAAAAACGTCGAAAACACTTTACGCCGGTCGCACTGCGCTTCGCGGCGATACTTTAAGCTACTATTAAAAACAGTTTCCCTTTAAAAAAAAAAGCCGGCGTTAGCTAATGTTTTACAGTGCATTTTCTTTCCTGCCTCACAATCGAACTTTGGATTAGGTACTATATCGGCGAGCACTGAATGCCCAGTAGGTCACCCTCGTAATTTTAATGGTGTGACTTTACATGTTCTTTGTCGCAGCTGACGTTAAAGTTAGAAGAAAAAAGTAGAACCTTTCTATTCTAGTGAATGCTGTCCTTAGACGTGAAGAAATGAATATTAATGGTTTTGACGGAACAGTACACCATTGTGTTTACTCTAGCAATAGAGCCCTTTACAAAGCGGTAGAGCAGATTCCCTCGCCTCATTATATGTGGGATCGTTCAGTTTAGCTAATTCAGTTTAGGCTGAGATTTTATCCACGATATCAGAGCGTTTATCACGAGGTAACTTCAAATTGGTTTATTAAGTGCGCAATTACGGCGTACTTTAAAAGAGGGTAATAGGTCTCATATTTAGATTGGTTAGATAATCTGTTTTATTATACTATCCAAAGTTCTACACAAAATATATGTAACCAGAGCCCCTAGTAAACGTAGCATATATCGCGAATAGCGGGCTACACATTCGTCCCTTACACGTGTAAGTGCTGGATGAAAAGCGACATATTTTCTTTTTATACGTGACAAAACTTAGGCAAGTAATAAGTTACTCAATAATAGACCATGTAATTAGCGCCTCAAGGACATTCCATTTCCATATTCCTTCTGTCCTATGAGTTTGGAATTAAAAATAAGTAATACTATAAGGTGGCCAAGTGCGCGTCGGCTATAAAAAGATTTGTCGACGCGCCTAATTGAGGCCTCGGGCGACCAGAGGGCTGGCCACTATTTCGCACAGCGTATAAGTACCGCTATACAACGAGGAAATACGGACAGCCATCTGGGCACCTTATCCATTGACGGCGATTTAGGCCAAATTTTCTATCTATAGTTTAATTATGTTTTATTATGTTTGTTTTTAACAGTAAAACTTTATCTATGTTATGTTCAAAAATATGTTGTTTTCAAATCTTTGTAAGCTCGAGCAATGACGAGCATGACCCGCTTATCCAATATGAATACCTAATCTCAATCAGTACGATGTTTGTGGTCGTAACTTGCAGTCACAACACATTCACGTGCAATTCCGAACGGGACCCTCAGTGTTTCGTCATAAGCCGCGGTTTCAAGTGGGTATTGACATTTAAACGACCGATAGAAAATCGAGACAGAGTCATCTCTGACGGAGGCTGTCTTGGGCCCGCATTGTCAACTTTCACCGTTTGTTAATTTTACCTCCGAAGAGGATGTCGCGTTGCGTCACTTCATTTATACCACTAAGAGGTATAGCTATGATGATTTATATAAGCCTACCACTGATTTGGCAAACGGCAATTCACACGCTATCTGAGTGGCCTAATTTTCTGAGTAAAGTTAATGCTAATTTAGCTCAATCGTTGAAATTTGTTTTTTTATCTCTACTGATTCCTTCCTGCTCGTGGCTTTTAAATGATTTAGAAAACTCTCAAAATACCTACTTTATGTTTAGAAAATTCACCCGTGTCTTAAAAGGCATAGCCGGAAAAGAAATTACCTATGCATTGATTCCTGCAGGTGCCTAGTCATCTTAAAAGTCTTAATTTGAATTCCTCACATAAAACAAGAATTAGTATCTACCCTTACCTTAATAAGGATGCTATATAATTTCGTGTCTGAAGAAACTATCAGTGCAGCGAGTAAAGTTCTCTCGACACCGAAACCGAAGTGGCGTGGTGTACCGGACAATGTGGCGGAGAGTTAGTCGGCGTCATGTGATCAGACGTTACCGCCCTTTGAGCAGTCGAGCCAAGGGCACAAGGGCACTAGGGCACGCGAGGCGTCCGCACCCGTTTTACGACTTCAATCCCCACGTTCCACGGCAAAGCGAGGCTTCATACAATATCCAGCAAATGATTACATCTATCACTTTGTGACATTACAATTTCACGACTGACTCCTGAGTTTCCTTTTTAGTACTTACCTGCCTATCTGCCACGGTTACGGCCCGTTGATAAATGTATGCATGCCCGGGGAAATCTGTAACGTAGTTTCGTCTGTGAAGAGGCGAGGGACTGATGCGGAAAGTTTTTAGTGAGCGTGCCTATCTAATATTTAAAAATATTCGTCTTCTCTTGGCACCTGTTGACTACCCACACGCGACACTATTCTCGAAAGGAAAATTCAAGAGAGAATATTCAAGTTGACATCGAGAATTCATATCTAGGGCGATAGGTCTGTTTTCGACCCTACGTTTTATCGCCTCGAGTTTCATGTAACATACATAACACTTATTTCCCCACGGTCACGGACAGCAGGCTGTCGCGCATTTTCATAATAAAAATGATGGATGTGCGCTCGAAACTCCGATTTCACATTTATTTATTCATGCGGCAATAATGAAGCGCTTTGTTTATCTCCATACCTATTCCGTTTGTTTTGTGTCTTAACACAAGATTAACACGGCCGCCGCTTGTCCAATATCGGATGGATCGCAGTGGGTAATGGTTTCTTCTCGCAATTTGCTGGCTCCTCATTATCGTTACCGCGTTCCGCAACCGCTCGGTTGCCGTCGTTTGCTGTGTGAGGGAGATAAGTAAAGCGCCACGCAGATTTATGATCACGACTTCATTAAGCCCCGTCTTAGGAAAACGTTTTAATTTAATTTAAAAGAAAACGAACTAACTGTTTTATCGAACCGTAATCGATTTATCCCCCTATTGATGGAAATGCTTCTTAAGTTGTTGTCAACTTAGCTTGCGTCTGCCTTTAGGTGTTACTTTTCCATTTAGGTAGGTATGTATATACATTTTTACGTAGGGTAGATAACAAGTTGAAAGTACGTGTCAGATCCGTATTATTATGCTATTTATATAAAAAAATAATCGACCTGTTTCATATCTGCATTCCAGCCGTTTCAGCTAGGTACAGAGAACATAAAAAAATAGACATAACTCCTACACACGATCGAAAAATATAACCCTCCTTTTAACAATCGGGTAAAAAGTACACTTTTAAGTTATGTTATAACGTTATTTTGAAGAAGCAGCGACATACGAGTACTCGTAATTTATACTCTTTAGAGTCGTACTCTACCTAAATCTATGTGGATAGTTGACCATACTGCAGGATTCTGGCAGTCAGACATGTTTTACTGGATTAATTTTAATTCGATTATTAACTCAGATGGCAGTGTACGAGTGCAGCAAAACTCATTCTAGGATCTATGTAGGTCATGTCGAGAACAAACTGACCGCATTGCTTCCCAAATTTCGTAATGGATGTCGCTTTTAAAGTACATTTAAAGAACTAATTGATTTCTGAGTGCGTGTGCAAAAGTTATTACGGAGTAGGGAATAAATAGAGACGTGATCTTACTTAATTGTCATTAGATTTGAGAAATATTCTTCTCAAAGCTTTGGAAACTCAGGTCAAGGTGATTTTAATGTTACACTCTATGCTAACTAAGATTACATTAGGTATTTACTTATCCTAAAAAAAATTAAACAAAAAATTGAACCGACTACAAATAACCATGAAAATAAATTTCTACCCCTCTAAAGTCGTCTACCTCAGCACCTACTCACTATATATTGGGCTTCAATCACTCCTGCTGGCTCGTGCTGGGGCATCGACTTCAGACTGGTAGAAATTTATTTTCATGGTTTTTGTACTCGGTTAATTTTTTTTATTTTTTTTTTCACGATTTTTAGTGTAAATAGTCTCAAGATACAATAGTTTAATGATTAATGTCAACTGCTGGTCACCTTTTACAAAAGATTGCTTTCTCCGATGCAGAGACGTTCATTATTGAGGAGTCCTGGTGCTTCACTACCCGTTTTACCATAAATGCATTACGAGGAGCATAAATTGCTTAGCAACTGTGTTAAAGTAATCGAATTTAACCCGTGAAATACTTGTTATTTAGTAGTAACTCCGATGGTCAACTGTGGTCTTTATCATCAGTTCCACTTCACCAAATGATGATTTTCAAGAGCAAATTCACGAATGCAAATGCACTAAATATATCCAATTTACTATAGGTACACTACAATATTTGAAGAGTTCCTTCGATTTCCTTCGGATCAAATCATTAGATCCTAATTTGGTGCTTAAGGGACCTAATTGAAGGAATTCCTAGACGAACGTAAAAAAAAATCAAATCGTTTCATAAATGACGGAGTTCTGAGGTAACAATACAAGCGAATTAATAACCTCCTCCGTTTTTTAAGTCGGTTAAAAATAGTTAATTTATGTATAGGTCTATATACACGTATTATATCTGTAAACTTTATTAAATTCGTTTAGGGATGTTCATTTTATGATATTTGTTCTGCTACTTACCGGTGTGTAGATCCTTTTTAACAGACTTCAAAAAAAGGAGGAGGTTATCAATTCGGTTGTATTTTTTTCTTTTTTTTATGTTTATTATGAGCCGATTTGAAAAATTTTTTTTCGTTCGTCCAGGAATGCTTTCAATTAAAGCCCCAAATCAGGATCGGATGCAGGAAATTGAGGGACCTCTTCAAATATTGTATGGACACCTATGGTAATTTCGATATATTTAGTAGTAACTCGTGCATTTCCTCTTGAAAATCATCATTTGGTGAAGTGGAGCTGATGATGAAGACCACTTTTGCTAAACGGAGCGACTACTCAATAACAAGTGATTTCGCGGGTTGAATTTCAATTACTTCAACATAGTTGGTAAGCAATTAAAGCTCCAGTCTCCTTATCGCACCAGAACTCCTTAATAATGAACGTCTCTGTATCGGAAATAATAGCAATTTTTCGTAAAAGGTAATGAGCGGTTGACATTAAACTATTGTATCTTGAATCTTTTAAGGACACTAAAAATCGTGAAAAAAAAAATTTAATAACAAAAAGTTGAACCGACTACAAAAAACCATGAAAATAGCTTTCTACCAGTCTGAAGTCGGTGCCTCAGCACGAGGCAGCAGGAGTGATTGAATTATAAATAGTATGGAGGTGAGGTAGACGACTATAGGACCACTCCTGCTGGCTCGTGCTGAGGCACCGACTTCAGACTGGTAGAAAATTATTATTTTCATTTTTGTGGTCGGTTCATTTTTAATTATATACATTTATCAATTTTTTTTTTTTTAATAGCATTGGTATACTCGTATTGCGTCCCGCTGCGGGGCAAAAGCCTCTCTCTTCTTCCTCTCTTTGGCCCCAATCTCGTCTATCGAAAGTGAGTTCTAGCCATTTTATTTAACTTTTTTTTTGTTATTCCTACTTTAAGTCTGCTATCCCTTAAAGCAGTGAAAAAATCAAGCTTCGTCAACATAATCAAAAGATACAGTCATCAAAAACGTGTTTCTTTAAATTGCCGGGGAATCAAAACCTATTAGGGTATTTCCAGTTGTCCTAAAAACTTTAAATTTGGCGTGAAGGTAGAGTTATTATCGTACTGACAATCAGTAAGATTTTTTTATGTATGTATATAATTAGTAACTATCTAAAATGACCCCACACTGCGTAAGTTTTGCTTAGAAGAAGGGCTCTTTAACACTGGATAGATAATCATCGAGTCCGACTCGCACTTGGCCGGTTTTTCTTCATAACTGAGAATATTTTCAAATTTTAATACTCAGTAGGCTATACTATATTATATTATCCATACAAGTTTGATATTCGAAATACTCATCCATCGTTATTGTTACTAAACTTTTATCTCGCAATGTTCGAATGTATGTAAGTTAAATACGAGTACAATCTGATAACGATTAAATATAAGTATAAGATGTCCGTTTCAAACCTAGCAAGTGTATTTTAACGCTCATCTAGTGATCGCATTGTCTTGAAAATTAGTTCATTTATAGAGCTCCAATAAAAGTGACCCCCTCGGTAGTGCTTGAACAAGTGAGCTTCGCTTGACTGCAGCAAACTACAATATACTACCGAGCGGACACAGCACAATGTGCAGTGCAACAATCAAATGCCAAAGCCATGTACCGCGGCCGACCGCGACCCCCGCCTCTGCAGAGCTTTATTCAATTATTACTTCATAACCATTAATTTCGAAATCTCTTCTAGTACGTACATACCTCACGTGTAACGCATACTTCGTTTCCTAACTCTAGTGCGGTAATGAAAAGAATGCCTTTGTAGGTAACTGTGTAAATATAATTATGTCATTCTATGCCGTTTGTAACCGCATAGACGCTTTATTGTGAAACATTTGAGCATCAACACACACATAATCAACAACTGGTCACACTCACTGGAAAATCTGGCTCAATTGTTGCTGTTCGGCTAACCTTTACTAAATAGGGCTAAATTAGATTCAGTGCCAATAATCTGTAAAATAATTCTAATGAGACTAATTTTCACATATCTACTTAGGTAGGTAGAGCTGTACCCAACTTTTTTGAATGACGTGACGCGTAACCTATTTGCATCGTCGTACTTTTTCTTACAGATGTGTTTTTGAGATAGCTAAACTCACTTATCTATGTCTATGACATACTCGTAAAATAAATACAGATAATTTTCTTTAAAACAATATTAAACCATTTTAGCACCGTAGTTAACATACGAGTATGTACGCTGTGTTATTCTTGATTTCTGTTGATTGCGATAGGCAGTTGAGTTTATTGATAAACCATCCAGTAATTATATTTTTGGCCAAACCGAAATAAAACGTTTTTGCATCCTTGATATAACTTCTCCTTCATTCTTGAAGCTCAAATTGTAAATTTCGAAAACTTGGCGAGTTACATCGGCTCTTGTGCTGAATAATGTCTGAATCAGAAAGACTTTAGATACCTATCTACGGGCTTTAAAAAAGCGTCATAAATTAAAAACCTTTTATACTGTTTTACCGCGCATAATTAATTATGTTAATTCTTGGTTATTCTTAAAACAGTAAGTATTAGGCCACTAGTGTCTTGTCGAAATTAAATTCATTTGAAATCAAAAATAACACGATGCATACCTATATGTAAATAAACAAATAATCACGCAAAACGACAGCTCGCTATGAGTCTCTACTCTAGACGAAGCCGTGGACGGACGGACATGATGAAACAATAAGGGTAAATTTTAAATGAAATGAAATGTGCTGAACATTTTAAAATAGGGCTAAACCTTTGTTTTTACGGCGCATACTTGGCCCTATTTGTTCAAATAAAACAAGCGAGAAAAGTTTTCGTTGCTGGTAGCGGGTTAATAGAAGAACGGAAAGCAGGAACATCGAATAGCGGCGTTGTTTCAGCATCAATCCCGTATTCAGCGGAGCCGTGTTTATATTAAAAAGCCGGTCTTCAATTAACTGCCTCCTTTCTGGAGCTCTTTTGTCTTATTAAGACTACCCATTATTCTAAACCTAACTTAAAACTATTAACGGGAAAGTTAGCTCATTAGTGCAGCTTCGGCTCATTGCTGCTGCTATTTAGGGTCCCGTATCCTTCATCTTCTTCTCTTTTAAAATATGGCTGTTCTGTCCTAATTAATAGGACAATTTCGCCAGTGTCGAGGTAAACTCTCTTTGAGAGGCTCGTTGTACGGTGATTGTAGTTTTTGCAACTTGATAGTAAAATTCCAGAAACCACGTGGAGACCACTTGCGCATTAAAAAATGTTAGACAAGAGAGCAATTTAGAATTTTGGGATCACTGTTCACTGTTAAGGTTGATCGCCGCACTATCAAAGCCAAAGAAACAGAACTAGCAAAATTAGATATTGTCTACATCCGCCATCTTCGAATGCTACAAATCGAATCCAGTCCCGTATCGGTTACTCTCGCTACGCTGGCCGTCTGTCTGTCACAGGGCTGTATCTGGAAAATCATAATTGACAGATAGCTGAAATTCATACATACCTACCACGCACACACACGGGTGCAGCTTTAAAAAAAAAGAGGCGAGAAATAAACAGCGACGCGACATTAAGCATTTTGATGATTCATTGTAGTCCTGTATATCGATTGGGCAAAATTGTGGGCCGGGGCCGCAGCGACTGAAATAGGTTAGGTGCAGCAGGCCAGTCTAGGAGCGAAGCGAAACGAAGTTCTCACCATAGCCTTCCATGTTAGGTATTTATTCGCATCAGATCAGAAAGCCGGTATCAGAAACAGCGCAATTTTACTAATTGCAGGTCGATATGCGTTTCGATGATTAGGATAAAGCTACTTTCTGGATTTCGATTATTATCCGGTATTTTATATATTTTGAACGTATGAGTTGTGAACACACATGTTTATTAATTTTATACATAATGTAATAATATGATACGTATCCACCTTGACCAAGTCAGTTAGATTTTTAGTGATGTACAGTCAAGGAAATTAAATCACGTACCTTTATGGTACTAATGTCATATTGACATTCCATACATCTGCTAAAGAAATCATGACGAAATTGATTAAGAAAAGATTCCACCCTGGTACGTGATTTAATTTACTCGACTGTACGTACAGAACCTGAATAATTCAAAAAATCGGCCAAGTGCAAGTCGGATCTCTTTCAAAGTAGTGACGATATCAGCTGTACGCTGCCATAGTACAAGCTTTGTTTGTTTAGTTTAGGACAAGATCTTTTGATGTCAATTGTCCCACGTTAAGTATATGCACTATTAAGGGGCTGTTTCACCATCCATTGATTAGTGTTAACTGACGGCTAAATGTGATGCCGTCTCTATTTGTTTTGTTCGAATAGACGGAGACGGCATCACATTTAACCGTCAGTTAACACTAATCAATGGATGGTGAAACAGCCCCTAAGTGTAGTTAATCAAGACCAATAAAAATGTATCGGTATCTTGAGAGAAATATTGCTCTAAAAAAAAAACGACTGTAGGTACTCGAACCAGTTGAATCATCTCAACACGTGGATCGATTTCGCACTAAATATTTAATGATTACCCTTGTCAAGGCACTGCAATGTCATGACGACATTTATTATGAAAGGGTTCCAAAATGGGTCAAGATGAAACTCGTCCGATTGTACATAAAAATAATGTAAATCACTTTTGTAAACCCGGATTTTTAAAGGAAAAAATGTGAACAAAGTTTCGTCATTGTCAAAGTGACATTTCAGGGGAATTCAAGGTATGGGCCGACTAGAAAATATTATATAAAGTTCTGTTGTTGCCATGTATTTTTCTATTTTCAATAGAATAGCCGTTTTTATGGGAGACAACTTACAAGTCGTCTTTTGACCGAGAAGTACTTGGACCGGAGTCCATCCTTTCATACAAAAATGAACGAAAAACAGCGGAAAACGTAACCATGAACAACTCAACTACAATAAAAATATAACAACAATGTCGACAGTAAAAAAAATAACAGAACAAGAGTTACTGAAAAACGATTACGAGTTCAGTCTCGAAGTTTAGTGCATTGAGTGACGTCTCGCGTCGAGCGGCCCACAGCTTAAAAACCCGGGTGTAATACCAGGACAATAAATAAATTATGCATACGAAAACAGTACCTACTCTCTTTGTAAATTAATATATCAAAGCGTAGTAAATACCAAAGTAAAGATTTTCATCAGTAAATTAAAATATTTTATCTTGATTAAGAAATACAGGTTTTTAATGGGAAGTCGATTTCTGGCAAATGTAGAAAGAATAAAATATCTTGAATTCTGCAAATGTTTTTTGATAACGACAACACCTTTGTTTATTTTTTTCCATGGGATTATAAATCCGGGTTTAGTTCCGTAGAAGATTTATGGGAGCAGATTGCAGTCTGTCAGTTGTCAATGCCGGAAATGACGATAAATTCGTCTGATGGAAATCTGTGGGCGGATAAACTTTTCCCTACAAACCGTGAATTTAATTTTATGAAGGAAAAATACGGGCATGAGAAAGGTTATTTACAGTCGAACATTTGATTCCTGACCCACCGTAGAACGTTCTCACAGTAAGTGACGTAATAAATTTCCTTGTCAAGCATCCGATGACACTATGACTTTCTACGAAAAGGTTACCTATTTACTAGGCTACGTAGCGGTCACGCGCAGTGTAGTTCTATACAGACCTCCGAGTAATACATAATATGCCGCAAATATTCAATATTAAGTTTATTTGGTACGTTTAATATTGAATATTTAATAAGTTTTGATTTACTTCTTAACTTGTAAACCTTAAACTGTGATAGTTTCCATTTTATCCCGAACATGTCTTAAAGGTATTCATCATCCATCATCCCAGCTTATATACGTTCCACTGATGGGCACAGGCCTCCTCTCAGAACAAGAGGGCTTGGGCCATAGTTCCCACGCGGGCCCAGTGCGGATTGGGAACTTCACACGCACCATTGAATTGCTTCGCAGGTTCCTCACGATGTTTTCCTTCACCGCATAGCTCGTGGTAAATTTCAAATGTAATTCCGCACATGAATTTGGAAAAACTCAGAGGTGCGAGCCGGGGTTTGAACCCACGACCCTCTGTTTGAGAGGCGATAGGTCAAACCACTAGGCCACCACGGCTCTTAAAGGTATTTACTTACCTATTTTTATTTTTTCAGATTTTTCAAACCAGCGATTTAGGTAGCTTGTTGGGGGACACTTGCCTCTAAGAAAAGAACAGCACTTTAAAGCTGAATATTAAGCAAACAGAATTAGACTAAATTGAAAAATGGTATTAAGAAACTTGAAATGTTTTTGAAAGTACTACCCAACACAGTGCACTGCACCACCTGGCCATACGATAGCTACGCCACTGACCCAACGATACCTCATACTTATTACGAGTTTAGTCATGAAAAAAAAAACTATCTTCCAGCCCGCCGGTGTGAATTCAATACAAATATAAATAAAACTAGTATAAATAAAATTGAATATAGCATTGGAACAATTTACGACATAGTTAGTCTCAAACTATGCAAAGCTTGTAGGTACCTACTACAGGTATCTACTAAGCAACGGATAAACATACTTATATAGAAAAATACATCCTTAGATTATGATATATCAAACGTCCAAAGCAAGATTTGTACGAATAAGACAATCGTACTATTTGTACAAATATCTGCCCCGACCGGGGCTCGAACCCGGGACCTCAAGCTTCATAGTCAAGTTCTCTAATCCTTGGCTATCCGGTGGCCAACCTAAGACGGCTTTATAAATTATTAATGAATATGCAGGTAATAGAAATACCTATTAATCACGGACCGGTTCGTTATCTCACCGAAAGGCATTGGCAAGAAAAATAAAAGAAATCTCCACAGAAATCACCACCTCTACCGTCTAAAAATACTCTTGCAGGGTTTTATGAGCGTAGCATAAAGTAGGTAGTGTAATACCGCGCAGGCAATCACTGCGTGTGATAGCTATTGCTCTGTTGTTCCCGTGTCTCTGCGTCATTATTAATTAGGAGCCACGGAGCCACAAAGGTGAGGTCAGGGTCCATTATGTATTGACCATTGTCTCGATTGTATAAGGTTTCTCAGAATAATTTTCAACGCTCTCCGTGTTGCACGCTCATTAATTTTAACGAAAAAACTTCCGAACAGCCGCCAGTGTGTCGTTTCATTATAGAGAAAGTAAAATTAACTTCTATTATAGATATGAATGAGCACGAGTAAAACAAACATCGTGGATGGTTACTTACCTGTACAATTGGTAGGTAATATCACATTAAAAGCCAGTAGATTTTCAGTATATTCGATTAGCCAACCTCACTAAAATTGATCGACATTCTAAAGTGCCGCTCATGCTTCCAAATTATGTTAGTTGCATTTTTCTAGGACCGTGGTAATTGCATTTAATCGAAAATTAAGCACAGCTGTTGTGAAATTCATTTCGCCGTTGAAATATTCAAGTCGAGCACACTCAGAAGATTATTTATATAAGAATCCCGCTACACGATAGTAATATATTTCTATGGGCCAGTTTAACTCGTCCTATTATGGGAAAAAGATAACATAATTATTTTATATCTATTTCAGTAGTTGCTTTGACCCTAACAAAACAAGATTGTTGTTTTGGAATCTTTTTGTATTTTTTATTTTAATTCCAAATTTTTTGTTACTTTTACGGTCATCCCGTAAAACCCATATCGAAAATACAAACTGAAATATAGATGCATAGAAAAACCAAAAAAAAACAAAACATAACAAAACATACACCATAACTAACATAACTAAAACATACATCAGATATTAAAAGCCCGAAAATTAAACAAGAGAGATCTGTATTTTATTTGGCGTTTCGTCTTCATTTAAATAATCTTACATATATTTACAGACTGTTACACGCACTAAGCGGCACCTTCGTCTGTAAATATAGGTAGAGCTGGTTTTTAATTGCTATTTTGTTGCTATTTTCCTAGCGATACGTTGTTTAGTGGTGGTAAGGTAAGGAGTCATTCACGATGTCTTTACGAGGCACCATTCCAAGCATAGCTCCCGAGCGTTCACTGTGAGTTTCGTGCAACAAGAAATAATGTAATTTTCTCTAGAAATTATTATCTTTACTTTTCATAAAGAGTTGGATCAAAATGGGAAATAATATTAAAAATGCGCCCCGAAATAGCTTTCATGTAGAATCTACACATTGTAGATCCTCAGCAAGTTTCCATAAAGTTAGTCCGTTATTTTTCAAGTTTTCGCTTTATAATGCCGAAAATTCCGCTTACGTTTCAGCAATTTAGGTTTTTTATTAGTATGGGGGCGATAATTCTTCTTCTCTAACGATTTAAAGAGTACCTAGTATGTTTATCGAGTTCTGTAATATTATTCACATATCTGAGTCAAAATCATAATATATGTAGTTATAGTGAAGTGGTAGAAATAGAACCTAAAACTTTTTTTATTATTTTCAGTTCACCAGACCACCGTGTTTTAAAGGACCAAGATAAAGATGCCCAATAATTGACCTACAGGATGTGTCATAAACTGTACAGAGAACCCAAAACTATGTTTTTTGTGACGATTTTAGTGCTTGTGAGTGTGGTGGGTGCAAACGTGAACACTACTTCGATGGAGGTTTCTAAAGGACAATCTCTAATGGGGTGGCTTAGAACCCTGATGGATCACCACGACTGGCCGGAATATGTCAACAAGGAAGGCATCGCCCTTCCAGATCAATGCAAGCACGACCTCAACACCTACTTCACAGCGCTCAACAGCGGAAAAGTATGGGCTTCCAAAAGTAAGTTATTTACAAAAAAAAGCATAAGTTATCTAAGCGCAGCTGTCATGTAGGTAATATTGTATTTGAACAAAGCTAAGCGTGTTTTTATCTGCTTGCCATGCGAAAACTTGCAAGAATTTATCCATGGTGAAATGAAGGCCATTAAAAAGAGAGTAATGGATTTAGGTAATTGTGCGAAAAACGCGCATGAATAATGAACAAGAAGCTTAAATTGTAAAAGGAAAACCTCACGTCGCAATCGGTAAACTCAGACTTTTACCCACAATTTGCTCGGTTGTAAACGATGAGTTGTAATGTGCGGCCGTGCATGCTTCTAGTTACAAAATGAATCTCAATAAGACGCGGCAGCTATAAAAATACAACCCGGAGAAGTGTGAAGAAAACGGGGCGAACATTTCTTTTGTTTTCAGTAATATTTACAAATTCAGTCGCGGGCAGCCCTTTAATGTAAATTATTCCGTTTTATGTCTGCAATTTATCAAAGTACCTATCATAAACGGTAACAGGTGAAGTTACTGTCTAACAGCTATAACTGTTTACAGAAAACAACAAAATCACGAAACAATTTCTTTTAAGTAATTATTTATATTGAATAGCGCGAAATATCGTGACAAATAAATTAACTCACAACACAAAATCCTGTGGGTCCGTAGTGAAATGAAGTTCGCCTTGTGTAAATTTGTAAGCATTGTTGATAGGTACAAACGTAACCCAATTTTGTACATTACTTGTCCATTAAATAGTAAGTACTCTAATAGCGAAGTCGGCGGAGATTAATTTAGTTGTTTTATAATCGCGGCGTGCGTGCAGCCTCTCTTTGTATCTGATTACATAACTGCAGTTGAACAAGAAGTACCTACAGAAAGCCCGGTGCAGCCAGCAGGTCGCCGGCTCATCTGGGTCAGCTCTAGGGTTATCAATGCCATCACTAAATATGTCAACACTTAACTTAGACGTCATACCTAAAACCAACTCTTATACAAACTAGGGTTGGTAACTGTCCTGTTTTCTTACATATGTATATATGTATATATCTGTGAGTATATATAATATGCCTTATGATATTATGTCCTGCTTTTTGGGGTATCCTGGGGCTACTGGATACTTTTTAAGAAGCGTCTTGATTTTTCAAGCACCCAGATAAGGTAGTATTTTAAAAATTGGAGCCTTTTTGTATTATACATGTTTTTTCTACATATTATTTGAAAAATTGTTAACCGCTCGCTTCCTGTTTTAAAATCGAATTGTTCTGGTTTTTCAAACTTCAAATCGTTTTTTTTTTAATTGTGCGGTCAAACCCTAATATATAAACTACACTACTGTAACTAAAACTGAGTGTAGTTGTCAATTTTTTGGCTAAGGCAATGAAAAGTAAAACCTTCATACATATACCTACACAATCTGTAGTATACACTATTTTCTGCTCACCGCCTTTAATACATGTCCGATTGTCCATTTGGTAACTACCGAATGAAAGCAAGGGGCATGAATTTGATTTAAAGGATTAAATTGACAATATGCAGTCAAAAAAAATAGGTAGGTACTTACTACATTTTGGTGTTAATTGTCCCATGATATTTATATATATTTATTTATTTTATCCCCCTTTTGTTCTTCTTTTCGTAACTTACGCTGTTGTACAAGTACAGCCCTCCCCTGAACTAACATAAAGGTAATTTGTTGAATTGCGAACCCACTTCCTTTCGTGAAGTCACTCTGGAATTACGGAATGGCCAAAACCCCAAAGACTACAGTATGTATAGCAGAACCCTTTCCAACCCAACATAGGTAGATAGGTACTCTTTTTAACTTTACTAAGGCTGGTGGAACGACTTTTGGCTTATAGCCATCACTGTTTGCCTCATTTCTAAAATGTACAGACCGGATGTGCAGACAAGTGGGCAACGGCAGTGGTTTAGCTTCACTCCACTCTTGATTATGAGTAAAATCACATTTTCGGTGCGGGCCGCCGTGTGGCAGCCCTGAAGCGCACGCGCGAATTTTTTCATCGAGATCATTATCGAGCCTTTTTTTAAACAGACGTACAGCATGTATACGTTACTACACACACATTGTTATACATTACTTCGTTGATACATTGCTACTTAATTAGTGGATTAAGCATTAAAAAAACTGGAGGAATAAAATTAACACGAGCTGAAAAATTAACAGTTATGTCTCAAACGTATTTAAACCTGTTATTACAACTTATTTATGTACTATGCTTAAAAAGAAAAAAAGTTGTTTGAGTTATCTCCTGCGAAATGTCTGGAGAAACTTTTTGGTAAAAGCTTTGTTGGCAAGTATGTACTTTAAGCAAGTAATTTGGGTTAAGCATAGATTTTATAAGTAAATTTAAGTTTTACGTACATTCTCAGCTTTTCAGTGCCGGGAAGCTCAGGGGGATACCTTTACATATTAACTTTAAAATTTGTTTAGTGCTACTTAGTGAGGGTCAACTATACAACTGCAAAGTTAGCTAAAGATATTTAATTCGCCTCCGTTTCGCTTCAATTCGATTCGTCAAAGCTCTTTATTATATAGGATTACCCTTTGGCTTCCTTCAGTGTATTAAGGTTTTTTAATCATTCAATTTTATTTTTCTTATTACCTACTTAACAGAACAGGAACGAATTTGAAAAACCAAACCCGTATTATAATTTATAATACCCGAAAGTAGTTGTTATATAAACACTCGTTCATTAATGTAAGGCGTCAAACGTCGCTTTGTATTTATTTATTAGCAAACAACATAATCTTACATTTAAACATCTTAGCGGACATAATCATTTGTATGGGTGATCAATATTAGATGAGCAAACACTCGGCAACGGACGTAATTCGATATGTAAATATGTAAAAAATTTCTTTTAGAAAGTTATGAATAGTGAGAACAAGGTTATTTGGCGAGTGTTACGCGGATTCTTTCTGAATGTGTCACTTGTCTAGTATTTAACCGACTTCAGAAAAGCAGGTAGTTATCAATTCAGTTGTTTTTTGCTTTGTTACCTCGAAACTCCGTTAATTATATTTTTTTTACGTTGGAGTGGAAATACTTTTAATTAGGCTTTATTGTCACTAAGTCAGGAATTATTGAGTGAATCCTAGAGAAATCGAGGGAACTTCTCAAATATTGTAGCCACCCATTGGTGATTTGGGTATATTTAGTAGTAACTCGTGCATTTGTTTTTGGAAAATACCATTGTTGAAGTGGAACTGATGAGGAAAACCACAGTAGCCCCGTGGAACTATTCAATAACAAGTATTTCACGGATTGATATCCAATTACTTTAACACAGTTACTAAGCAATTTATACTTGTCACAACGCATATAGTGAAGTGGAACGGGAGGTGAAACACTAGGGGGACTCAGTAACAATTAAAGTCTCTGCATTGGAAAAAGCAATCTTTAGTAAAAGGTATCGAGCAGTTGACATTAAGCCATTGTACTTACACTAAAAAAGAAAAAAATTGTAAGCAAAAATTTAATCTACTACAAAATAACCATGATTAATAATTTTCTATTTTACCAGTTTGAAGTCTCAGAACGACCCAGCAGGAGTGGACCAATGGACCTTACCTATATATATCCTATATCTATTGGACTGTCACCAGCTGAAGCACCAACTTCAAACTGGTAGTAAATTATATTCATGCGGTTTTTTGTAGTCATTTTTTTTTGATATAGGTGCAACTTTATTTTGCCTTAGGACTAAAAAAAATCAGTTACTAGCATCAATCAATTTTATTTGAAATAATTAAGCATCGCCTCTTTAGATTGAAAACATGGTAGATACCTACGCGTATAGTACCTAGTTGTCATAAGATAAACCCACAAAAGGCACGAGTGTACCTATATGAAAACAAGTACTCGTGCCTTACCTTGCCTCATTCTTTAGGCGGTTATGACAGCGCCGTAAATCCTTAGAAGCAATAATGAAATCAGGAAAAACGATTTCAAAGTATTCGCGCGACCCAAATGTGTGCGTTTCGGATTGGTAAATGTGTAGAAACTAGAAAGAGTGAGGTTGCAACAGCGCGTGCGGCGGCACCGCGACGGGTGACTGCCGCTGCGGGTGCGAAGACAATTACAAATAATTCAGAAGAATTTTACAACATCGTAAATTTAATTTCCGCTTTTTCATATTATGTTTTTCCGTCAGAAGTTATGGGTAACAATATTTGCCAGCTAATTCGCCAAATATTTCAGTTTTAGTGAAAATTCATCCCCTTTGAATCGATACAAGCAAGCCTAGAGCAGTCGCTGCTACTAGCATAAAACCCGTATCAAGACCAGTTTAAATCTGGGGCTACATTTTGTTATAAAACCCACAGTATGTACCACCAGGCCCTAGACTGTCTCCTTTAGTTTCTTCAGTAAAAGCAGACAGAATAAATTAATTGTATATGTTACTTTAACTTTAGAAATGTCAGAGTATAGCAACCTATTAAAACAATGACAAATCTCTTTTAAGGATACCTACGCAAGCATTAAGCCATGTCATGTCATGACAGCGCGTAATAGCATGCCACGTTATAAGCATGTACCTTTGGAGGGGAAAAGTTGAGAGTACATTTTAGGATTTCCGTCAAAGTACCTATCCCACGATTCGTTTTAAAAGTTTAATTTTGTGATGTAGGTTTCTCTCTTGCAGAGCAATCTATCACTCTTCTGGCAGTTTCTGATACTTACGTACCTATGACATACATACATTGAGGTCAATATGCTTGATCAGAGAATAAAACAATGCTTCAAAGTCTTGCCAATTACTCGTTATTTGTAAGTACTAAGTTGTACAGTTGTACAGTCGAACAAATTGACCCAGGGTTGAACCTTTCACTACGATTTCCTTGTAAAAAGTATGACATGTCAACGTGACATTAGTAGCACACCACCCTGGGTCATGATTCAATTTGTTCGACTGTACATGTTCGTCAATGTCCGTTCTACGAGTAAGACTCAATTTATGACAGACAAATGATTGCAGTGAATTTCAAAATAATAATTAGTAAATTGGAGAAATAAAATAAATAAAAGAACAAATATCTATGGGTACTATATCGGTAGACACAAATTGAACACTGTCGATTAAGTATTTCATACAATACAGTGACTTTTTATTGAATAGAAAAATTGATAGGGTGACCAATATCCTTCTACTACTAACATTGTAAACTATCTGTGCGTTAAGACATGCCCTTGATTATTAAAATCCCCTTTGTTCTTGCCGTCTAAGTAGACGATATATTTCGATAGTTCAATGTCAATGCCTCAAGCCAGTACGCGGGTTATAGTTTTATTACTCACCTTAGTAGGTCGTAAAACCTAGAGATGCATTGCGATTGTCATGAAATTACGCGGGAATATCTTATACAAAAAAAAAACTTATCACAATTAACGCGGATTAGAGTTAATTGGTGTCGCTTTGGCTGTTATTAAAGCGCATATATATATATCCGGCCCGTCGCGAAGGTAATGTTCCCAGCGACCCGAGAAACAGATGTCTCCGCCATCGCCCTATATCACAGGGTAATTTATGTTGGTGTCGTCACCTCGCAATTTGGGCTCCTTCACCACTTAGTAAAGCCGCTAAGTCAAGCTCAGGTACGCGGTGATTCTATGTTGCAGCTTCACTTTTCACCTTCCTCTAGATGAGTAAGAATGTAGGAAAATAATAATAATATAATAATAATAATAATTGATATGAAATGAAATTAAAAAGGTGGTAGACTGAGTTTTAATAGATTACTAGAAGTAGAAATAATATTCGTTTAGCACCGGTGTGGCTACTTTTTTGTGTCTTTGTTGTGTTTAATAAATTACGGCATACTCACCAATTAAACGTAACCTTTTTTTAGGGTTCCATGGCAAAAATGGCAAAAACGGAACCCTTATAGTTTCGCTATGTCTGTCTGTCTGTCCGTCCGCAGCTTTGCTCAGGGACTATCAATGCTAAAACGCTGTAATTTTGCACGAATATATATATGTAAACTATGCCGGCAAAAAGGTTGCAATAAAAAAAAATTTTTTTTGGAGTACCTCCCATAGACGTAAAGTGGGGGTGTTTTTTTTTTCTCATCCAATCTTGTAGTGTTGGGTATCGTTGGATAGGTTTTTTTAAATTAGGGGGTTGCTAAAACGGTTTTTGGATTCAGTGATTTGTTTGCAAAATATTCAACATCAAAGTGCAAATTTTCATTAAAATCGAGCGTCCTCCCCTCTAAAATTTAAACTGGTGGGTGGAAAAATTTGAAAAAATTCAGGATGGTAGTAAGTATGTCAAACTTACGAGAAAAACTATAACGGTTAAGTTTTCTTGAGAATTATTAGTAGTTTAAGAGTAAATAGCAGCCTAAGGTATAAAATACACCTAAACTTGGAATATTCCGTACAAAATACGAAATCCTTAGAAAAATATTATTTATTTTTTTCGTAATGGCAACGGAACCCTATTTCGGGCGTTTCCGACACGCTCTTGGCCGGTTTTTTACCCATAATCCGTGCAATGACATGACCCAATATTTTTGAGCAATTAAATCCATTAAAGGTTTAGTTCGGAAAATAAATATGTAGTTTTTCAGCCATATCGTACGCCCCGCACTTGTAATCCGCATGAAATTTCTATTCTCCTTATTATTAGGTCTATGTATGAATCTCTAACAATAATGTACATTGTGCCTTTTACGCAACTGGTTACTCATAGGTAATTATCGAATGTCGGACGGGTCGACTGCTAAACAAGTACGACTATATGATTTCATGGTGAAAAACATAAAAGCTTTAGACAAAATATTATTTGAGTAAGCTTCATTATACATATTAAGTATGATTTAACTAGTTTTATCTAAATGATAGCCCCGCCCCAGCAGCGTGTCGTTAGCAGCCCTCTTTCGACATTAATTAACCAACCCTCCGTCCGCAAAAAAGGCCTTTAGGTAAATGTATATGTATTTAGGTCTCTATAGAATAATTACTTTTAAAAACCATGTTTTGGTTTAATACTAGTGTGTGCTTTTATGTTCCGCAAAAGGGTTACTGTGTTGTTATTATTAAAATTACATATTTATAACTGAAAGTAAATCGATACTCGGTATCCATAAAAGAAGTTGCATTTAGCATTAATATTCAGACTTGTCTAAGAGGTTAGTTTTGGCCTCGGGGGACTCTAGAGCTGGCGGTTATCTCGCGCAAAGAATAGGGATAGCTATACAAAGAGGTAATGCGGCCTGCGTTCTGGGGTCCATGCCAGTGACGGCTCTTGACGACGTGTTTGCCTTATAAAATAATGCTACCTAGGTATTAAGTTACTTAATAATTTAATTAATAATATTGTAAATCTGTTTTAAAGAAGGTAGTTAAGCTTGACCAGAAATATTCAAACAGAACGAGAAGTCCGACGCGGATGTTCGAGTACAAAATATCTCGGCAACTGCTCTACGCTGCCGGTTACCTGAATGATTTAGTTTTATCGTTACGTTGGGCCAATAAGAGTTATCGGGCCCACAGCGCGGGCGCGGGGAAAGATTTGTATAAAGAGTCGGTTTCGGAATACCTAAAGATTACATAGGTAGATCATGCATGGGATAATATTACAAAGCACGTGCGCAATGATCATTACTCTCTGCTCTCTGATCTTTGTGTTCTGTGAATGATTATATATAATACTGTGAAAATTAAAAATATGATGCTCACACTTATAGTGTGCCTTCCCTATGGCGTTTCATTCATTAAATTCTGAATGGCTCGAGTTGAAGCGATGCTGATAATGCTGATCCCGTGTCGAATTCATAGATGTGCGGCAATATTTGTATTTGCTCGGAACGAGTAATCTTTTCAGTTATATTCATAAAAATAAACTCATTTAGTAAGTGAAAAAGGTGCATGGCCTACCGAATAGTTAAAACTAAATATATTAATAAATATCACGGGACAATTTACACCAATTGACCTAGACCCAAAGTAAACTTAGCAAAGCTTGTGTTATGGGTACTAAGCAACGGATAATATAATTATATAGATATATACATACTTAAATACATATTGAACATCCAAGACCCGAGAACAAATATCTGCCCGGACACGGGAATCGAACCCGGGACCTCAAGCTTTGTAATCAGGTTCTCTAACCACTAGGCTAGATGGTCGTCAAAGTTAATGTCGGCAAGGTAATTTTTTTTTTTTAATTTTTATTGTGATATATTTTGTCGGCATAGTTTATGTACATATTCAAACAAAATTACAGCTTTCTAGCATTGATAGTCCCTGAGCAAAGCCGCGGACGGACAGTCAGACAGACAGACATGGCGAAACTATAAGGGTTCCGTTTTTACCATTTTGGCTCTGGAACCCTAAAAACGAGACCATCATTTGAGAAATTTAATGAATGAACGATATTTTCATTCAAGTCTACTTGCTATGATGTAACTAATTCTAAATCTGAGCGCCATAATATCATTGGAAAGTGTTCTATAAACCGGTCTTCATGGGATTTAATAAAAATTAAAGCATTTTCACAAAACAAGTCGGGCTACGCACGTGGAAGTAACATTCTGCTGGTTTAAAGTAGTTCGTCGCACTTGTGTAACGGATCTGTTTATCGGTTTGTGGGAAATAATACATAAGTAACTACAGGCTAGTTTTTGCGCAAAATAACAGGGTGAATATCAGTGAGATTTAAAATGGCATAGAAAGTCGACAAAATATTACGTTAATCGTGAGACGAGACTTCACTGTGAGTCAAAGTACTACAGCATCGGCTACTCGGCCCATCTCCACTTCGTTTTGTTTTAATAGTCGAATCTTTTTAATTTACACTGCCTTAAAGTTTTAAACATTTTCTTTAAATATTATTGATTTTCTTGGCATACAATGTTTTTTTGTATGTTAGTATGTTTTTTGAATGTTGGTAAATAAATAAAAAATCATTTCATTTATTGCGAGATGTTTCATGTCAGTGGATAAGGAATCAAATGATTCGACTGTATCTACTTTAGCTAGACTGGAAAATTAGGTATATACGTATACATACCGTGTAAGTAATATTTGTTTGATGCTTGACAGCGCGCCAGCTACTTGCATGTTAGATAGAACTTTTAGTACTCTATCACGCATTGCATCATTGGATCATCGAATACTTATATAAAACTTTCGGGTCAAAAATGTTTGTAACCGAACTCCTTCGAAACGGATTGACCGATTTCTATGTTTTTTTTTGTGTATGTACCTATATTCGGTAGGTCTGAGAATAGGATGTAAACTATTTTTCATACTTCTACGCGGACTGAGTCGCGGGCAACAGCTAGTATATACATAAATAATTGTTCCCATTATTATGAAATAGTAGATTGTACAACAAGAGCACAAAACGAGTAATTTTACCTAAGACGTTCATATAGCCACCCGAGCTGGTACGGCGAGGGTGGATAGACACGTCGAGTGGAAAATGGGTTTAATGCTCGAGTTTTACACTCTGCTTTTCACTTAGATTGCGAGGAAATGAAATAGCAACAGTGGAAACAATAATTCACTTTCTATGTAACTACCTTTTATTCTTTATGCATAATTATAATAATTCTATTTTTTAATTTTATTGATTTATTATGATTGATTTGATTGATTTTTAGTTTTATATATATTAAAATTTATTAAAAATATATGTAACAACTTTTCTGTTTGTGGCTGTTGACACCTGATTACCTTGGTCATAAGTTGGTCTTAGACGAATATGTTATTTTATGCACTAGAGCATAAAAAGTCATTTTATGTTGCCTAGATAAGTACAGCATAAACACGAACTTAACGAGCATGTGATGTGAAAAAAATCATTATCATCATCATCATTACTCGTATGTCGTTAAAATCTTTCGTGCCTTAATTGGCCAACTACTCCACTACGCGTTTATTTTCGGCCAGCGGCGCTTAGTCGTCTAATAGAATAGGTCAAACAAACTGACGGCGACAGTTACATAAATAATGAATGAATTCGAGCTCGGGGCGGATTATGCTAAATGAGACAAAGCTGATTTAACAAGAAAGTGCGACGATACTTTATAACGTAGCGTATAATTGTAAAGATTGCTTACTTTCACGCGTTACTAATGAAATTGGCGATTAATACGTTATGCGATGTTTGCGCAAGCCGCTGCGCCCGCGCGATGGCCGCGTTATGTCACAGGCCAGCGCTTGCGCACTCGTTGCAATTTAAGTACACCGGCTTATATTCCTCTCCAATAAAGCATATTTTTATCTAACTCCGAATACAGATGCGCTCTGAATTGTATTCGGGTCAGCGATATTTTTATCTAGCCGGTTCTGGGTTACTTGAATTCACTTCGAGTGTGACGAGTTCATTATTCTCTTGCAGGTTCAGCCATTACGTAAATGATAGTAAGGGAGCCCAAGAGGGGATTCCGCGTTTTACTCAAGCGCGTCAGAAAACCATAGGTCCTTGCACCCTGTAATGTACCCCCACAATATATGAACCCTCAATATAGGGGTATGCGTTAAGGGTAGCCGATCAGATTAGTAAATATTAACAAAAAATGGAACCGACTTCAAAATCCTTGAAAATATTTTTCTACTAGTTTGAAGTCGGTGCCTCAGCACAAGTCACCCCCAACCAACCCGTCAGATTTATACCTCTCGGTTATCATTATAGACATAGGGCGTGTACTGTATGAATGTCTGATGCGCTCAAATATTTTCTTGTAACTGTTTTTTTATATTTTTGTAAATTCGCACACGCTCCCCCTCCCCCTATTAAAACGGCATACTCAACATAAACTTTTTTTGTTTTTGCACCTAATCTTCACAATCCAATAGGCTACTACTACGCTTACTATTACGCTTTAGTAACTACAAATTTACCATACCCGCCTCCCCTACTATGATCCCTAAAAAGCAAAAAATGGAAACAATGGATCATTCAAAGTTGTAGTTCTCTGGTAGAACCACTATTTTATTGACTTTGCGTTGTCGAGCTAGTTACTATGTTATTGACAGAGAGTAACTGATAAAATGCATGCTGAATATTTGATTTGCGGAACATTATAAAACTCGCTAAAGCTTTAAACACTACGAGTATTATTTCGTTGATGATAGGTACTTGATGCGTCCGATCGAACCACATTTACATTATTTCAAACGAAGCTACGCTAATCCATGTATACAATGTGTTTTGAAAGTAATTCGGAATATTTCAGTAGATAATTGGGTTAGTATAGTATGACTCATTGACTTATATACGTTAGTACATTATATATCGATGGTATGACTGGATCTGTAATGATTTTCAAGTTTTTTTTTATTGTAGTTGACAAATGTGTACACTGTTAAGTAAATAAGTGAAAACCTAAATGGTTTACGTACAGGATCAGAGTGGTAGTAAATATATCAAATTTACAAGGAAAATTATAGCGGCTAAGATTGCTTGACAATTATTAGTAGTTTAAGAGTAAATAGCAGCCTAAGGTATAAAATATACCTGAACTTGAAGTACACAATACGAAATCTTAAGAAAAATATTATTTGATTTTTTCGTAATCGCTACGGAACCCTATCCTGGGCGTGTACGACACGCTCTTGATCGGTTTTTTTTAAATGGTCATATGCAAAGTATGCAAACGCCAATTAAATATTTTAGTGCATGAAGTGGCATAGGTAGGACCTATTTATATTATTTAACACTGGCCGTTTTCTGTCAGTTTCATCTTTTGAAAATAGCGAAGCGCAACTGACAAGGTTGGTATACCTAGTACCATCCACGAAGACGCGTGATTTTGTCAAAATTAGACATTAACGACATTGTAATAAGAACCACGGCACGCGTCATCGTGAATGACTCTACCTATAGGTAGGTACAAATTACGCGTAAGGTTAGAAGTCAAGTCAAATAACTGACAAAGCAACACCATACGAACATTTTTTGAAATTAAAGTAAGTATTCGAAAATAAATGCAACACACTAATCTTTTTTAGGGTTCCGTACCTCGAAAGGAAAATCGGAACCCTTATAGGATCACTTTGTTGTCCGTCCGTCCGTCCATCTAACAAGACCCTTTTTCTCAGGAGCGCGTGGAGGTATCAAGCTGAAATTTATATCAAATACTCAGGTCTACTGTCCCTTGGAGCTGTGAAAAACTCAAACTTCTAAGCCAACGCAATCAAAAGATACCGCTTATGCCGCAAAATTTCGAAACTGGCAAGGGAATCAAAACCTACAGGGTAGTTCCCGTGAACTCAGACTCTTAAAATTTGCTACGAAGCAACCTCTTTTAGCACAGATAAAGGAAAAATTGCGAAACCCGTTTGCTATTGTCAGGAGAAGGTTCTTATGTTCTTATAAAATAAGTTTTAGAAAATTAAAAAAAAACTACACCGGGGGCGAAGTCACGGGCACCAGCTAGTATAAAATAAAAATGGCTGTTGAGTTGTCTGAGGTTTCCAGTATAGGTATAAATTAACACTTTGTATAAGGGTACCGCATCAAAGGCGTGATTAAATTTTTAATCATAAATTCCAATGGAAAATGGTGTGTTCAATTTAAACTACCCAAACCCATACCATCTGAAATATTCCGGAATAATTTCGGCACACCTTTTATATGTAGGTACCATCAGCCAAATAAGTGGTCTATACATTTTTAAACAAGTTCCTATCAAATGAATAAGTAGCTAAAGTCGAACTTTTAAGTAGACAGACACGTCTATTGGCATTATTGTTTTATGTCATGCAAACGATTATCAACTTTAGCGTAGACCACATATTTGGCTGATGGTACATACGTACGTTATTTTCAAAATTCTAGGATTTTACAAAAAAAAATTATACCCCTGGTTTACTATTATCATTAACGTTGCATGTAAAAATCCCGTGGGACTATCGGGATAGAAAGTAGGTGTTATTCCACATGCCCACATACACATACACACACACACACACACACACACACACACACACACACACACACACACACACACACATACTCACAAACTTTCGCACTTATAATATTAGTAATAGAAAAATAGTGGCGTTTCATGAACCGTTTCATTTTCGTGACTGAGGGTTATATTGTATTTTGATCCAATTTATGATAAGTGTAAACTTAAAGACGCCATTTATCTGACCACAGACAATCAATGATGTGAAAACCTAGAACCTATTGCAAAATAATTAATCTGCTCAGTAAATCGATTAATTTATTAATTGAATAGACCAAAGTATTTTTGTCTATTTTATTATTTACAACGAAGGAGGGTTATTGATTTTAAGGAAAGTAAATTGTTGTTGTTTCTTTAAAAAATATGGCTCTGTACATTGGAGGACAATTTTGCCAGTGTCTTGTAGGTTTTGCCGTTGTACGGTAAAAAAAACTAGAAAACGAAATATGAGAGGTAATGGTGGATGAACGATGACAGCGCGACCCATATTCAAGGAAAGTAAATAAAAATCGCTTATTCATCCGCGCATTAATCGATTTTTAAAATGGCAAATTTTCCATCAGATGGCTACGCTAGTCTATGCTACTACAGATTATACACAGTCATGTTTCAATCAAGAAATAACGTCAGTTTGACGAAGACTTTTCAAATGAAAAATATTAATTCGACTTAGACTGGGTCACGTGTGCTCTCCAGAATTTCTACACAAGATTAAAATTAAAAATGATCCTATGTGTGAATGCCGTAAGGACATTGGATCATTAGATCATATATTTTTTAACTGCCCTCTGAATAAGTTTGACATTTATGATGATCTTATAAAATTAAAGACTGAGCTCCCGACTAACGTCCGTACCCTTTTAGCTAACTTTAAAGAAATTGTTATTTACCTTTTGGCTGAATTTATTGACAAAAACGATATCAAGCTGTAAACAATGCTTCACATTATAAATTTTAACTGTTGCATATAGGTATGTGCGTAAATGAAATGTAAATAATTGTAAACTAATTGCCACAGTGTCCCTTCCCTGGGTTATTTTAATCGCTCCACAAAAGAGATAGTCAAAATCACGCAATTTGACGTGACATTGGCAAAGTGCCCCGCAGCAAACGCCATATCAACAACAAAAAAAAATGAAAAATAAATAAATATTGGAAATAAAATAAATACTACCATACAATAAGTACAAATTTCGCGCTGTCATCGTTCATCCACCATTACCTCTCATATTTCGTTTTCTAGAATTTTTCTACTGTACAACGGCCAAACCTACTAGACACTGGCAAAATTGTCCTCCAATGGACAGAGCCATTGACATCTATGTACCTTACGGCTTAGATAGATGTGGATGGACAGAGCCATGTTTTTATATAAATCTAAATAAATATTGAAATCAAGTGAATTTTGGTGAAAAAAGTGATTAGACATCTAGTTAAACGACATGAATTTATATATAGATAAATGTGTTATTGATTCAATCCAGTGAGTGTTTATACAAGATTTTTGATGAAATCGGTTTGTTTACACTTTTAATAAATTGGATAGGCATATAATAATATACGCATTTCGATGGGACGTTGGTACTACAGAGACATGATGATGACAATCCGACCGATTTCGGCCATGGCGACCACCTCGACTCCTAGTTAGTTATTTGGCGCTCATGCGCTCTAAGATGGCTTACATAGCCTACAGAGACATAGTAACATATTAACATGTACGACGCTTTGTACTTGAATGACCGATGTAAGGCCACATGAGTGCACATGATTTATTCCAGTCCCTTGTGCGGCTATTTCCATACAATACATAACATTATTACATTTGAATACCTATCACAAATAGGTACATAGTTTTATAATTGTGTCTCAGTCTCCCAGACCGTACAAAAAAGACTGCCCCGTAAAATCTCTAATTTTTCATTCCATATACTTAGCTTTGGGTACATTTTATTACAGCATGCTAGTTTTTTAGTGGAGAGTTGAGCTCATTATGAGTAAGTAAGTTTTAAATATAGGTATGAACGTTGAAGCGTGTTGCGTCAGTTGCGTGATTTGCTTAGTTCTAAGTTTAGATTTTTGTATATATATATTTTTATAATATTCACAATTTGTATTAAATATGTAGTAGTCTGTTCAATATAGGAATGGACAGAAGGAAAATAGGCTCTTTATAATGCACGCTTTAGGAAGTAATTTATTAAATTGCGTTAATATAGTATACGTTCTGAACTTAATTCTAATTAAAATATCGAAGACGTCAATATTAGTTTCAATTATTCATTAACTAACTGTTGCCCGCGACTTCGTTCACGTAGAATTCGTTTAATGCTATCCCGCGGGAACTATGCAATTTTCCGGGATTAAAACTATCTATGCCGTTCCCCGGGCTTCTACTTGTACTATCTGTATACCGAATTTCACCTAAATCGGTTCAGCGGTTAAGACGTGAAGAGGTAGGTAAAAACAAACATACAGACTTACAAACTTTCGCAATTATTATTAACATTAGTGAGATTTTTCGTTGATATTTCATATCATAATTTAAAAACAATAAAAAAACTGATTTGTTAAAAACAGAAACGTCTTCCTATAAAATACCTAAAGAGGCAGAGGTAAAGAACATTCTGCAAGAAACGGAACATTTATAATATTGTTAACTCAAGCCAAGAAATATTCCGCAGGGCTACTACGAAACTCGAAACTCGAAGTTCGTGTCGTGCGAACCCTCTGACACTTATACTATTTAATACGAGAGCGAGAGGGACGGTACGACATGAACTTCGAGTTTCGTAGTAGCCCTGCTGTGTCTTGTAATGGGACGTGTATAGACCGAGATGTGATGTGTTCGAGATGTGGTCTACTAAGCTTTAGAAGTTTATCTGAAAGTATTCGTTTATAAATAATTCGTTTTCTTTACGTAGGTACCATCAGCCAAATATGTGGTCTACCACCCTAAAGTTGATAATCGTTTGCATGTCATAAAACAATAATGCCATTAGACGTGTCTGTCAACTTGAAAGTTCCACTTTAGCGACATATTCATTTGATAGGAACTTGTTTAAAAATTGATAGACCACTTATTTGGCTGATGGTACCTATACAAAATAAAATAACCATTCAGCTGATACGGTAGCGGACACTATCTTTAAGATATTAAAAAGTCGAAAAAAAACGTTCGCAAATCAGCTATGTTTTTAAAAGATCATTACAAAGACATCCCACGTATACAAGACCAAAAATCGTCCCCACTTACCTTTAGAGGTGATTTATTTATTCAGTTTTATTCCACTACTACTTATGTCGGCATAATTATGTAAATTATAGCTTCGTAAGTACCTGCTAAGAGTCTTAAAGCTAAGCTTTGGACAGACGGATTCTGTCTTGTCGGTTTTACTAGGAAAAAAGTAAACCATAACTAGTATGCAAGATTGCAGCGGCGGCCTTACTATTGCGAGGCTCCGGGCGGCAGGTCTTTGCGAGGCCCTTTGTCCTTCGTAAAAAGTATGTGATGCGAAAACGTAGTTAAAAAAATATATATATTTTTTAAATTTGCTTGGGTTGTTGCGCGAGGCCCCTGCAAGAGCGAGGCCCCCGGCGCTCGCCCTGTTCGTCACCCCCTAAGGCCGCCGCTACAAGATTGCAATCAAAACATACCTAGTATCTAAAAATTCATCCGATTTATTCTTGAGTAAGTAGGTACTTACTGAATCCAATATCTAACCAGCCTCTCCGAGACATAACTTTAAGTGTAATCTGATCGGTAGATATATCCGAATTTAAATATACTAGAAAGTTTAATTTGCATGTTGTTTTGCCAGCACGGTTGATTAATATTCATCCGTCACTGACAATGAGATTTGGCGAACGAACGGGGTTTTGTCTAACACAAACATTATCTCAAAAAACCGGCCAAGCGCGTGGCGGACACGCCCATGATAAGGTTCCGTAGCTGTTACGAAAAAATCTAGTAATATTTTTCTAAGAATTTTGCATTTTGTATGAAATCTTCCAAGTTTAGGTATATTTTATAGCGGGGGACGCTCGATTATAATGTTTTTTGTTTTTTAATTTGAATATTTCGCAAACAGATCACTGAATCGAAAATCTTCACCGTCATCTTCACCATCCCAATGATTTTAAAAGACCTACGAGTATCTAACGATACCCCACACCATATGGTTGGATAAGAAAATAAAATCACCCCCACTTTACGTCTAGGGGAGGTCCATAATTATTGTTTTCATTAAATTTTTCGGCATGGTTGCTACTATTATCCTTGCAAAATTACAGCTTTCTAGCACTCGTCTTTGAGCAAAGCCGCGGGCGTATAGACAGACAGACAGACATGGCGAAACTATAAGGGTTTGGCTACGGAACCCTAAGAACTTTAGCCCTACGGAACGGAAACTTGTTTTTTTCTCTCTTGCAAGCAAACCTAAAGTTCTACTATTAGGTAGATCAAATAAGTTATGTTATGAGAGTGACAGGGTTTCGATAGCACACGTGTTATCAAGTATTTAAAAAAAATCTTTACCCTAATAAAACTTACTTGTCGCTTGCTTCACTTCAAAGCAAATCTAAAGACCTACTTTTTGATGAAACAAGTTATTATTATTAAAGTATTAATAATACGTCAATGTATTTACTTGTCTGGACTAATGTTCGTCTACTATATGAGCCAGCTGTGCTCTTCTTGGAGTGATTTGGCCTAATTCTCATATTTGTATAAGAACGAGTATTCATCAATCACACTCAAATCATGCCACATATTTGTAAGTTGTGAAATATGGTATTTTCGTACAATTAGGCCCGAATCTAGATATATTAGGTACGTTATAATAGCTGTTGCTTTTGGCGTTGACTTCGTATAGTTTCGTTTCTATCTTTAATCAATTTAGGCTTTATTTATAACAAGCACTTATGAATGTCAAAAAAAATCTACCACCGGTAACTAAACCATCTACACACTTGAAAAAAATGGTCAAGTGCGAGTCGGACTCGTACATGAAGGGTTCCGTAAATAATTCAGTAATTTTTTTTCTTAAAATTCTTCTAATATAAGTGTTTTTTTGCTGACTGTACTTTATGCCCCCGGTTACCAAACTACTCATCAAAACGACAAACGAGTCCTAACTCGGTGCGGCCATGTCGTTTACCACAGAGTTCCTATGGTCACCCGCTAGCTTTAACATCAGACCAACTCCATGTTATAATCATATTGCATTGTCATCGGATTTATACATGCGTGTAAAATTTCAGCTCAATCGGTTGAAGATATCCACTTCAAATTTGAGTTGAAAGAGCAAACATTACACTGCAAATAAATATAATGCTTGTTACAAGTTTTTGTCAAAAAATCATTTTTAATACAAGCTTTTTTTACCGAATGTACTTTTTGTTGACTATACTTGCATTGTCGTCTAAACTACATATCTGTACCAAATTTCTAGCCGGTACTATTAACTATTGTGGAGTTCCCGCCTGCAGAGACGATCCTGTCAGGACCACCAAGATCTCACTACCAGATTATTGTAATGTCACCAAATTTACATAAGTATGCCAAATTTCAAGTCGATCGGACCACCGGAAGTGGGTCAAATTTAGCTTCCAAGATTTAACCCAAACAAACAATAAATAAATAAATAAACAAACAGGGCAAGCTTCTAAAAATATCGCCGAAATGTAAGCACTTGTGCAAGTAAGTACTTTGAATTAAAAACAATTTGAATTCTCATTCTCCTTGGTTCTGGCTGTTTGCTTCTGAAACCATTGCCTGAAACGCGCCGCGTGTGGCTCAAAAAAAAAAGCTGTCAGCGCGGTTCATTCGCGGGAAATTCGGCGGACTTCGTAAGTTGTGTAATTAAATAATAAGAAGCTCGACTAGTGTGAATAAATTTTAAACTGGATTATGAACCTTGTAAATAGTGTTAAATACTTACTTAGTATGATTTTTTAGTGTAAAAAACAATAGGTAAACATAGTGAGTGATTAATACGGTGTGGATTTGGCGAGCGCTTTATCAAAGTTGGCTTCATTGAGGTTTGTGGTTCATAAATTGCTTTATTAATTTTGCACAAAGACGAATAAACCACACAATCAGACAGTCACTATATTATACTATCGAAGCTCTTATAAAACATAATTAAAATCGCAAACTTAAAGGTAAATATTCAAACGACATAGCTACCCGTTTCTAGGCGACTCGGTCGCCTTAGCAACGGCCAATAACGCCTAGCAACCACAAAACGCTGAAAAAAACATGTTTCTTGTAGAACGACATAATGACCCCCTTTAATTTGTAACTTTTTTTTATAATCTTGTTATTTTAAGATTAGGTATGTTCAAATTACAAAGTATGCTTCATTATAATCAGTCACTACGTTAGTAAACTCTAGCAAAAATACATATATAAAAATACATTCGGGGTACCTAAAGCATTAAACAGTGTTCCTTTAATAATTACAATATTTTTGTTTTATTTACTTTCATAATATAATTGAAATATCGGGTAATAATACAATCTAGCTATATTTTTCCCTAGCTTTTGAACTTCTTCGTACTGAAATAGGTATTATCATTTGTACCTGCACGTACAATGTAAGTACCATTGACTTAATATAACATCAATGTTCGTATTCTAATCTCGTTTGGATTGTAAGACTTCTGTAATTAGTAGCTTATTGTTTGTTAATTTCATTATCATAATCGTCAACTGCTGGGTACAGGCCTCCTCTCGGAATGAGAGAGCATGGGCTATAGTTCCCACGTGGGCCCATTGCGGATCGGGAACTTCACACAAACCATTAAATTACTTCACAGTTCTGATTTTACTTATTTAATGTTGTCACATTTTTTTCAAGTTATTGGTACATTTATATGGCCTTGCTTGGAACGACATGACATCTACCGACACTTAAAAAAATAATCACGCGATTGCTACCTGAAACTACAATAGTCACGTCATGATGTAATCTTAAGACTATTATAATTGGTCATCCATTTGGAGCAGGGAATGAACGCGAAGCGTGCCAGTGGCCGACCCTGACTGTGCAAGTCGCCGACGGTCATGGCACCCGCACTCGATATCATTGCTTCAGTAAGAAAAACAAACAATGTTAACCTCAACAACACGCTACATATCTTTAGCGGAATATAGTTACGGCAAACGGATCATATACATCCAGCTAACTAAAATATGTTCTGCAAGTGGTGAACGTAAATAATAAAGAACACCATACCATACAAACTAAACAGAGCTTCTTAATATATGTATGTATGTATGTAAACTCTTTATTGCACATAAAAATAAAAATACAAAAGCACAGAGCAGAACAAAGGCGAGCTTATTCCTAAAAAGGGATCTCTTCCAGCTAACCTAGTTACGAGAAAACATAAACCGTCTCGTATTGAAACAGCGCAGAGTATTGAAATTTAGTAAACTGTTTCACCAAGGTCGAATAAATTCCAATTCCCAATTCCACTGAGCAGCTATTCCAGAACTTTTGTGAATTAAACGCCTATTCAATTTACTACAGTCTGAGTAGAACGTGCGCTGACGATCAACTCGAAATAGAATTACACTAGGCCTAAATTAATCGTATTATTGAGCAAGGTACTAAACAAAAGGACTGAATCAAATATCGTAAAAGATCACAAGTATCAAGTAGCTTTTGAGGTCAGTCAAATTATAAACCGGAGAAGTGTTCCGGTGCTTAGCAAAGGCCTCCCGCCAAGTCTTCCACTTGTCCCGACCCTGAGCTGTGTCCGACCAGTCATTAAAAAATACATCCAGAGGCCGTAGCGCCTAACGTTGTGTGCAAAATCTGTCATTTGATTGCGATCGCGAGCGTCCGAAACATTACGCAATACGGCCTCTGATCATTCAACCATAGCCACATGGGCCTATCTTGTGGTAGCCTATCGTTTGGTGGTCTTGGCGATCCTTCTGCAGCTTCTTGGCAACTTCATTGTTTACTCATTGACTTGTCATTTCACTACTTTTTCTAAGCATATCATCTTAATAGAGACTTTTTTACGGAATGTTTTTGTTGGGATTATTCAATACTTGATTGATCGCGCAGACAATTAGTTTAGTTAGACCATGTTCATTTTATTGTTGTTATATTATTAGGTAATTGAAATAAGGGTAGGTGAGGCATAGAATAGCAACTACAAGGCCCAGCCAAAAATTGTTTATTACGTTTTTACGAAAAAATCCTACGGAATACCATGTTTAATTATATTTTATACCTTAGGCAATTTACTCTTAAACTTAATAACTCAAGCCCTTTTACTTTTGTATGAGTACTTCCCACCGTTTTTCCACCCACCGGTTTAGATTTTAGAGGAGGGGGGGGGGACGCTCGGTTTTAATGAAAATTTGCAACACTAGGTATAGGGTTGGATGAGAAAAAAAAACACCCCCACTTTACGTTTATGGGAGGTACCCTAAAAAAATATTTTTAATTTTTTTTATTGTACTATTTTGTCGGTATAGTTTACATATATATCCGTGCAAAATTACAGCTTTCTAACATTGATATTCCCTGAGCAAAGCGCGGACGGACAGACAGACAGACAGACAAACAGACATGGCGAAACTATAAGGGTTCCGTTTTTGCCATTTTGGCTCCGGAGCCCTAAAAATAACAGTTGTAATTCGTCCAACACATCACGCACACCGGCCCGGTTCGTTATATATACTATTACTAGGCTACTTATGAATGGGGGGGGGGGGCACCGGCGTGCATTGCTTAGGGCATCAAAATAAATAGTCTGAATAATAATAATAATAATAAATTCATTTATTTCGGGAAACTTGCCCATACAATAAATACCGTACCGCTTAATCCGGAACAGGAGCCAGCACGATCTCGTAGGTAGGTACCTCGCACCAAAAATTACCCGTTATTTAATAGGGAAATCAATTTTAAAATTGCCGAACTTTAATGTAATACGTGTAGCGACACGAGTGCTGAAGTACAAAAATATCACAAAGCGGTTCACAGTACAGTTATTTTTTTTCTCATTTTAGAGAATCCTCCCTAACCACTGCTTTGTATGTAAATCTTATGTGGATTCTTCTGCTGCTAAATATTAAACATGATAGCAAAACGTTACTAAGGGGCTGTTTCACCATCCATTGATTAGTATTAATTGGCGGTTAGGTGTGGTGCCGTCTCTATTTGTTTTGTTCGAATAGACGGAGACGGCATCACATTTAACCGTCGGTTAACCCTAATCAATGGATGGTGAAACAGCCCCTAAGTCTCGTAGTAAATCTAATGAACTTTAATATTATTGAAACCTGAGTAGTGTTGGTTCAGTTGGTTGTTTGATCAGCAACCGATAGTCGACGTCGCTCATAATACCGAGATGAAATTCACCGGACGCAACCAACAGGAGGGGCTACTACGAAATTCGAAAATCGAAGCTCGTATGGTACCGCCCCTCTCACTCTCGTATTAAATAACATTAGCGTCAGCGGGATGGCAAGATATGAAGTTCGAATTTTGCACTTCGTAATATATAGGGCCAGATAGAATACAATAACACGCTCCACTAGTCTGTATGAGGAGGTTTTGCCAGGAAATTATAACCGCATTATATTCATACGAGTATAAAAGATAAGACATGTCTTGTGAAGTTTGACTTATTTTTCGCCTTTGATCTAATACCTACATCTGCTTGGACCGTAGTTCCCACGCGGGCCCCGTGCGGACTGGCAACTTCACACATACCATTAAATGCTTCCCAGCTTTGTGCAGGTTTCCTCGCAATGTTTTCCGTTACCGTGCAGCTCGTGGTAAATTTCGAATGAAACGCACACGACTTTCGAAAAACTCAGAGATTCGAGCCCGGGTATGAACCCACGATCGTCTGCTTGAGAGACCATACGTCAACCCACTATGCTACCATGGCTTCTTTCTCACAGTAAATGACATAATGAATTGCCTTATCAAGCAATGCGATGTCACTGTAACTTTTTCTACAAAAAGGTTCCACAGTGAGTCACGATTCAGTTGGTTCGATAGTACATAGGTACTAGGCAGATTTAATAAAATGAATAACCATCGGTTTAACTGGCATTGCACTAATCAAACACTGTATGGTGTTGGTTAACTTATATCTCTCAAAGAAATCCCTCTTCTAGTTTCTGTTGATGCTATCAACTAATAATACAATGCGAAAAGTGTTGTGAAATATTGTTTTAGCAGTTTACATATTTTGAAAGCGAGGTGAAGTGAATATCTTTGCAAATTAGAGAGTAATACCCCCGCTTGCGGCACGTATTAATAATGATTTGGCTTTTAGTTATATTTTTTCTGTATATTTCACTATGTGGTATTAGTATTCATTTGAGTTGATATACTTACATGCATAGGTACCATCAGCCAAATAAGTGGTCTATCAATTTTTAAACAAGTTCCTGTCAAACGAGTATGTCGCTAAAGTCGTACTTTTAAGCTGAGAGACACGTCTATTGGCATTATTGTTTTATAACAAGCAAACGATTATCAACTTTAGGGTGGTAGACCACATATTTTGCTGATGTTACATAAAATCACGCCTTTTTCCCAACGGACTACTACGTCCTTCCATTTGCTACGATACTGGCATACAACTCTGTCTTCCTCTACGTTCATCAATCTTTTTATGCATGCACGTCAGCTTAGAGTACCTACTCCTGATCCGACCTTTCTTCAGAACGTCCTCGATTTGATCGACAGACTAGGCCTTCCTCTTCCAACGTTCCCATTCACGCTCGTCGTGATGCTCTCTGTCTCTCTCTCTCTCTCTATAGCTTGTGATGCGACACAACACAAGCCGTCAAAACACACTGCATTAGATAAATGTGAACGCAACCATTTAAAAAGTATGAAACCGATACCGTTCTGGCCCTATACCACGAAGTGCAAAACTCGAACTTCGTATGTTGCCGTCCCGCTGCCGCTTATGTCATTTAATACGCGAGTGAAAGGGACGATGCGATACGAACTTCGATTTGCGAGTTTCGTAGTAGGCCTGCTGATGCGTCACGACACAACACGACAGATAAATGCGAATGTGGCTCTCGCCAATACGGGCGCCCTGTTTAAGTAAGTTTTAAAGTCGAGCACTTTTACGTTTTGCACTCAACTGAAATCGAATCATATAGCTTTATAATGTAGCTTTTCTGGATTATAAATTAATAACCAACTAAATATTTTACTTACTAACCAGATTTTATTTATAGTCTAATGTAACACGGCAGATTTTATAAGATGTAGTGTAGTGTTGCAAATTCAACGTTAAAAATAATTTTTCGTAATTAGTAAGGAAGAAAATGCGGGGGCATGTCCAACGAGCCCTTCTGTGTTCATTTTGTGGCGGAGTTACTTTACATACCTACTCCCACAGTACGGTAATTAAGTTACATAAACAAACTTCAATCTGATATAAGTATGATGCCATTTATTTCAGTGACTTGGCTAGCTTTCACCTGTAGTTTTGCCGAATTTAAAGGAATACTTATCCTTATTTATTTCCTTGTCTAAATAATAAAGAAAGCCTTCATGCAAAATATTAGCTTTCTATGACTACGAGTTAGGGCTGATCCAAGTAAATAGATAGGTAAATATTATTTTTCACAACATAATTGCACACAGAATACTTAAAACTAAATGGAGAAAAACATGGAAAAAATACGAGAAATTAACCATGTTGAATCTGACTAGTTAAGAGTGTCATGTGTTGCGAAATTAACTGGCTGACTTTTCACAAAGCTACGGAGATAGTAGCGCTGATATTTTACAACAGCTTTTGAGCCAGATTTGTGGAATAAGTTAGTCAGAGCTTGAGATTGTGGTGTTTTTATTCATTTACTTTCTACAGTCGAAGGAAAAATAAAACAAGTGAAGTGTGTATTGCATAATGTATGCGCTGTGATGTGTGCCCCTGTGCTGTTTATACAAAGCTGTAGTAGTTGTAGACTAATGCTCTAGTGCCGATGGTAATATACTTTAAATAATTAAAGAGGTGATTTTGCGGCAGCTTCCTCGGTAATCCTCTCTCGCCCGAGGCTCTATCGGTGGATAGGTACACGAGGTTCATATTTTATGCCCAAAGTAAATATATTATTAGGATTTTATTACCTCGTAGCTGTGCGTTTGGAGAGTGCAAACATAGAGAAGCAAGTCAATTTCGGAATGGTTTAACGATCCCTTAGAGTGATCATAATTCATGATGGATATCACGACTCGGGTACCCTTTTACACGTCATAGTAATACGCTAGTATAGGTAATCTTACCTTAAAATATGGGTGGTACGGAAATTATAATACACAAATTTTTAATTAACGAGGAATATATAATTAAGAGGCAGAAAGTTAAGCAAAGTAGGTACGTTACAAAGTAAAACGCTAATTTAATTTTAATTACTGCCAGTTTAAGTACGTATTCGCCCAGGTAAATTTGTGTTTTATGTTTATTATTTAAATATATACGCGTGTATACAAGTAGCTACTTACTGCGTGCGTGTATGAATACAGCATTCAAAATTAACTAGGTATTTTCGTTTTATGTTCAAACACTGGTATTATCCTAAGTTTTTTTATCTTTATAACTATCAATATCCAAAAACCCCGATAAACAATAGCATATATATAATATATAAAGCTTACTAACGTGTCATTTCATAGTTTTACAAAAATCACCTTTTTTGCAAAAATTTTGACAGTTTCTTTACGCAGGAGGGGGGATTCTCAGTGTATAGTTCTGCATACCTACAAATAATCTAATTTTGAAAGTGATACCATCAACGTACTTGGAACACGATTACCTAGGTACATTGTTTTAGCGCCAGGACCAAGTCTCGCGGGTAGCCAGGATTGTCCTGCTCGCCACGGAAATAATCTTAAGTCATTAGTTTGCTACATTTGAGCCCGACGTACTGTGAAAAGGGACCACGTTTTGAAAGAAAAAAATATTACAAAATTAATAAATGTGAGCAATAAATCAAGGAATCGTGTAGCCCTCCACGTGGCCCGTGACCAACCTGCGTCGCCGGCCCCCGCGGCGCGGCACGTACGTTCATTAATCATTATTTTGTTTGAGAAAAGGACCTTATTTCAAGTGAAACTCGATTATTTTCAAATAAAAGACGATACCGGAAGCATGTGTTAGCTATTTTATTATTGTGGATAAGACGAAATCTTCCATGCGACGATGGTTTGTAAAGATCGTGCAGTTAGCAACAGCTGACCAAATATTTCACGAGTATCCTTCTTTGGTATGACACAACAAGCCTCCGAATCGAATAAATATAACTTTTTCTTTTAAAATAGGAAAGACTAAATTGTTTTTTAATCCTCCTACGTTATATTTTTGATTTCCGCCAACAAACAGGTCAATACTCAGGTCAGGTCAGAAAATACAGTATTCACAATATCTGTAATTATTAACCTATACGCTGTGCTAATACTAATATGCAATGACTTTTTAACGTCGCACCTGCGCCAGCTATGATATGACTGTATTTTTTACCGTTTGCCCACACGTCAGCTAAGCTGACAGTCCTGCTCGCTTCCCACCTCGAGCCTAATATTTGCATACAGAAGCAATTTATTTTCGGATTTGGTTTACTGCAGCCGTTTTAGCGCAACATGTTTGCACTTCGAGAGTATTTTATAAAACAAAATTCGTCAAATTAGCTTTTGTTGGAAGAGTATAAAAATATTATAGCCGCCCAAAAAGTTGCTTTACCATTTGAACTTTAAATGTCGTTTGGACTTCGTAAACGCGAGGCCGGGGCCCTGTTTCATGCCTGAGACCGTAGGTAGCAAACAATACATGACTATGACGATGCGAAGTACATAGAAATAAGTGGTCTATCAATTTTTAAACAAGTTCCTATCATCCTATCATATATGAATATCATAACTAATTTGAAAAAATCTCGTATCTCAAACAATACGTTAACAAAAGTGGCCCTTGAAATAATGTTTATAAAGTTCACTCATAAAATTGACGATTTTGAGATACGAGCTTTTTTAAAAGTAGTGACGATATATCGCTAAAGTCCTACTTTCAAGTTGACAGACACGTCTATTGGCATTATATTGCTTTATGTTTATGACATGCAAACGATTTACTTTAGGGTGGTAGGTAGACCACATATTTGGCTGATCATACATTACTGGCTTGAGAGTTCCGTGTTAAACAGGAAGTTACCTGTATTTTAATCAAGATACTTAGAACGAATACCCAATGTCACCTGTTGCCTGGGACCCGCATTCATTTCAAAATTGTATGATGATGATAAAGATGATTGCTGGCAAAATGGCAAGCCGCTTTTAGGGTCATATATAGGGCAAAACTGTTATACTATGCTATGATTGTATGGGGATTTTTTATTTTTATTTATATATTGCATACATGTAACATAAGCTCTTAAAGTTAACATGAACCCGGTATAGCATTTGTTGTTATAATTGTTATTATCTATTTACTATTTTAAAATCTTTTCTTTTACAATCCCATCCCATCGTGACTGGCGAGCTCTCGATTCTGCGACTTGTATTAAGTCGGTAGTCGGTAGGTACACGTAATAATGTGGACGGTGTACATAACTCAGGCAAAACAAGCAACTATATGGTTTAATATAAGCCGCCTTAGTGAATAGATACTTACCCTTATACGAAGGTTTCTTGTGCACAGCTCAAAAAGTACTTACCTATCTAATTTAGTTTTGAGTATATAGGAGGTTAAAATTTTGTTTAGATTGTTATTAAATCTTTAAATGCTTATCAATAAATAAAACATTTTAATTTGTAAAATTAAAGAACTTTTTAATAATTCGCAAGAGGGTTTGTCATTAGGATCTGTAAATAACATAAATATCACTAAATACAATAAGACACAAAACCAAAAGTATTAGACTCATGTAACCTACGCAAAGTTTAGTCGGTTCAAACATGAATTTATTGTACAATCCTTAGTAGTGAACAAAAATTATAGTTTCTAACGTAGCATTTCTAGGGAAATTCAGTGCATTAGCGCTTTTTTATATTTATGTTTTTCGGAATTTTAATGTAAGTAATAATTAAGTTGTAAAATCATTAAGATACCTACTACCCAGAGTTTCAAAAACATAGTAGTGCAATAAGCCGCGTGGATAAGTGTGGCCAAACTCGCCCTAGAAGTTCTATTTAACACTGACCAAAGTTTTCGTCGCTTAGTCGTAAGTCGATTCAACAGATCCTGGCCAGGTAGAAAAGAAGTTGTTTAGACGAAAACTTCTCGACGGCCTCGCCGGATGTTTGCTATTGTTATAACTCTGCAAAATCTGACCTCAATTTATTTTCTGAAACATTTTACTTGCACTGCTTTTGTTTTACCTCACCTGCCTCACACCTCACACCACTGACGTGAAGAAGTCACTAATATTTTATCCTCAGTTATGTAGGCAAATACCTCACTATTATTTTAAGCAGAAATATTGATCAAATTAAGGTCCTCCGCTAGTTAAACAGGAGCCGCACTCATTAAAAAAATTTTTTTTTGTAAATTTTTGTAACCTAGTGGCAACAATATGGTTACGCGCAAACTGTGAAAATTTTAATACGGTAGCTTCAACCATTTGGCTATGAAACCCACGAGACAGATGAAGGACAGATGGACAGACGGACCCGTGAGCAAACGGAACCCTAAAAATACAGTCAAATTGAGAACCTCTTACTAACACTGCCGCTGGCTATTGACAAAATATTTACACTCGCAAGTGCCATATAAATAAATGCCATATACTCGTAAATCCTACCTTCGTGAAATTTAAAAGGATTTATTTTTTTCAGTTTACGATGCATCGGGACAGTACAACCAGAACGTAATGTTCGGTAACGAGTACTGGCTCGGTTCGTTCAGCTCCTGTCGGGACTTGCAGCTCAAGCAGTACTATGCACAGACGCCGCCCTTTGACACCAAGTTCTTCATGGTCAGGATCAACGTTACACTTGACGAGGACCATCTGCCTCAGGTAACAAACAACTAACAGCGTCTAACTGCAAATGGTAGCTTAAAATCAGTTCACACATTAACCTCTATACCTGTTCTATTACCGAAAAATCCAAATATTTTTTAGGTTCTCTTGACTTTGACTTATTTACGAGCAGTACTCAACGATATGTTTAAAATTCTGTTATTTGACCAAGCGTACTTTAGATTAGAGGATATACTCTTAGTCACATGGGTCGATTTTTATGGAATGTAAGCAGATAGACAAAAGTAAAGGAACAAATTCAATTGCGATTATATTACTACCTACTAGCTTACCCAGTTCCAGGCCTACAGCGGGAGATTGGATAGCTTTTGTAATCATAATAAATTTAAAAGCACTTTGTTACGTAACGATGTACCTTTTCTGCTTTGTATACCTAACCTATTCACAGCAGAAAATGAGTATTCAAAAAGTACTTGCACACTTCTTAGTAATTGGAAAAAGGCTTATTAAAGTAGAAATTTCTTACGTAGTTCATTAGTGAATCGTTTAATTTAATTTTCGTGCACTGAATCTACCTAGTCTTATTGACTGTCTATTATCGGTATTAAAACTGTCGCCCCCACTCACTCAGAAATAAAAAATAGGTAGGCACTGGGGTTCCAGACAAGGTTTACTTTATAGTTATTTATGTGGCTGGTGCATAATGAGAGGCATTAAAGTACGAGTGTGGCGATAAGGCGAGTTTCATAATAAGATCACACGAGTGTTTTAATGCCTAATTATGTATAGCCGCATACATAATTTTATCTACATGCATATCATAAGTTTTCTATAATATGTTCAGATATGGCCTGTATTTTTAAGTTAGTGTTCCTGATAACTAGTGTGAAGTACCTACCAAAGCTTAAATAAAACAGATAATAAAAAACTAAAGTTTTATTTATAATAATAATTATTATCTACATGCATGTCATAAGTTTTCTACAATATGTACAGATATGCATTGTTAAAAAAAGTATTACCGATACTTTAATGTAAACATTAAGATGCACTGTACTTTAATGTGAAGATGCACCCGCAGATACCAGGTCTCTTAATAAAGGCCATTTGATAGTCGTTTCTGAACATATAATAGGGAAGTTATGATATGCATGTAGATAAATTGTATTATTATGTACATAGTTTCCTTACGGTTCGTCGTTTCCTTGTGAAACGAACTTTCCATCACAGACTTCTATCCCTTGTCTAGAAAAAAAAAAGCGTATAAATACTGTTTGCAGAAAGTAGTGATCTATTTTAAAATACGAAAATCGCCTTGAAAAACATTTTTATTCTTATACAAAAACTGAGGTGTAGTTGATATTTAGGTACGACATAACTCTACCGTTTAACCTATTTAGTCCTTAGTTAGTTTAGTTTTATAAAAAAGTACCTCGGCGACCGAGCTTTGCGAGCGATTGCGAGAAAAAAATAGTCATTTCTGTGAATGAATTAAATGCGTTTCTTATTCCTCCAGTCCATAAAACTTTCATAGGTTATTTAAATAAATTATAAATCTTTCTAGATTTCGGCGGCAAAAGATGATCAATGAGGGCTATCGCGAATGAATTCGCCGCTAGAGGCGCTAGTGTAGCGTGAGGTCTCCGAAATGTCAAATCTCATAGTTTTTGGTTGAGCTACGCGGGTTTATTTATAATTAGAATAATTTTGTGAATATTTTGCAAAATCTGAAATTAATTGTGGCAAATATGCGTTCCGGGGCAATGAATGTCTGTGTTTTGAGACAGTTTTGTCTTTCGGAAACCTTTGTCCTCCCTTTTTTCCGAACAAAACGGGGACTTTGCAACACTGTGGCATGCTCGATATTTTTATGCTACGGTTATAAGGTGTATTAAATATGATTTTAATCTAAACTTTGTTTTCACGCCCGTAATAATAGACTTCGAAAGCCATACTTAAAAACCTCACGCAACAGTGCGCCATCTAGTGAGACAAAAAACGATAGCCATCATTATGTCTTTTGCTCTTTGCTCGACACCATAATTTTCACTATCAATGTCGTCAATTGTGAGAATAATCATTTTATTTTAATCGTTTATGATTTACGCTCTACAACATTTTCAAAGTTTTCGTGGTAAGTATTTTTTCCCACCAGACACAGATATAATAAAATCGCATCGGCGAAAGGGTCCATACACAAACTGCGGAATAAATAGAATGGCGCTACCTTCTATGCGGAAAAAGCATAGAACTAAGACCACGTAGACTAAGAACGTAACATTTTCGTCATGAAAATGGTCCACACACAATCTTATTTTATGCCAAAAACTAAGTAAGTACTGGCTGTTTGAGTTTCTCTAAGTCACTCGAAATAAATTATTAAATTAATTACTTTTACTCCCTAGGGACTAAAGTACTCACTTTACTTCCTGCCTCGTAAGGCTATATTGACCTACTTTTAGAGCATGAGAAGTGAAATATATTTATATATACATGAATTGCTCGTTTAAAGGTATTATAATATTATTAATTGCTATATATTAGATATGGCTATAAACTAATCACGACCGCAAACACTGCATTACTTATAGCTTGAAATTGTAGGTATGTACTGTAGTTTATAAAACCTATTTGTGTAATCATCGAAGTTACCTACTAGATAATAGATATCTGAACCACAGTAGAACATCGTCAATGTGAGTGTCATAATAAGTTTCAATGCAATGCGATAACGACAATCAATGTCACTATGACAATTGAAGTCTCACGAATTCACGATTCAGTTGGTTTGATAGGAGGGGTAGCCAGCGAGTTAGTCTCGCTCTTGTCTCGCTTATGTGGTTGTGACATTAGAGTTATCCACTTTTTAGGGTTCCTTTTTTGTTTACTATGTAGTATCCATGTTAGGTTAGGAGTTAGAGTTAGGTTTAGTACCTACATTGCCTGCAATAATTCGTGTGACACAATGATAATTCGTTTATACTTTCGGTTCCGGTTTTTCCCGGAAGCAAAGCCTATATTTTAGAGTGATGTCAAAAGTTTAATATTTTTTACGAAAACAGAAAATTGCATAGTAAAGTGACTTTAGTTTAGTAAGATATTATAATCATAATTATGGGGGTTTTTATATTTTGCCTTGCACAAGCACTAGGCGACCGGGACGGCTCAATGGGGAAGCGAAACTAACTACATAATAATTACAGTCGCTTTTATATTCCCACTGCAATTTTCAAAGGAAAGTTCCCAGTTTCGCTTTAGACGGGCACGGTTTTTGGCATGGCGGAGAAACATGAAACTGCTGATCAGTTTCATATTTCCCTAATCAAAAGTCTAATATATATTTTCGTGTATAACCTTCCAGCATTTGAATCTCATAAACCACGTGGTTACTCTCCGACTACTTTCAGAGCAGAGTGATCCTGGTAGGAGAATGTATGCCAGCATCTTGTAACGAGACAGCGATTGGGGCGTTGATGGCCGAGGCCGAGAATGCGGCCGCGCGGCGAGCTTTGGCGGTCGGCCTCTCGTCCTCCATCAAAACTGTCGGCGTGCGGCCCGTCCCTAGCTCTTACAATATACTGCGTGACACCAAAGCTCATATTCTAGGGTAAGACTTCCAATACCTTTGGTATCTATATCTCATTCGATAGGATTTATTGTACGTACCTATATATCAGTATATAGGTAGTGGCCGCGTCAGTGATTTGATTTGAGCTAACACGACGAGATTTTACTAGATAGATTTAAAATTCTGTTATCCGGAGGTTGTAAATTATTTTTTGCTTTTAGACAGAAAAAAATACGTTACAAATTCTTAATCCATGTTGTCCGAGGCCTGGCTGCGCTTGTCGCGCGATAGAGCCAAGGAACGCGATAAATTATGTCGAGTGATATGATTTATATACAAATCACGGTTTGCATAAATTATATGAAAGCGACATCCCAGATTGGTTTGAATAAAATATGGTTTTGGGACCGCATGAAATATTATGAGTGTAACTTTACAATGTTAATTTACTTAACAAACATTTAACAACGGTTGCCCATTCGTGACGTTCCCTTTTAATGTAATCTCTACGTAAATTGAGGTATAATGGACGTAATTAGGGCAACGTCGTTATTTCCAACACCTACAATTAATTAAAATGTTTTTCCAAGGAGCCGCAGGATCCAACCGTAATGTCCTCCGCGAGTTGTTCCATTAAGTGCCTGTAATTATCATCATCACCGCGGACCATTAGGACAAACAGAGTTATCTCATGAAACCTACTTTAATAGCGGTTTTAATATAATATTTTATATCATGAATTTCTTGATAACTTAGACAAGGACCATATTATCACTACTCACGATTCTACGTAGCAGTGTCATTTCTACAAGGTTTTTTTTTTACATGAAATCAGTGCTGACACATAACGGCAAGGGTTAGGGGCGGCAACTGTACACTAAACGCTAACTGTTAAATTCAAATATTCTCTCACACTCAGAGTAAACCTAATGAAAATATTAACTCCACACCATTGACAGGTAGGTACTATGAATAAGTTGAATTGAGCTTGAACTCATATTTGTTGTACATTTCAACTTCAACTTTTTTAAAGTTCAGATTTTGCTGACGGTGAAATGTTCACCTCTGCGCCGGCCTTTATACGAAATTCCGCTGTAGGTAACTTGAAGTGTTCCGTATAATTTTACGAAAAGCTAGCCAGATAGGTACCCAAGGTAACATGGCGTTTGCTACATCAGAAGCGCCATCACTCACGATTTAAAAATCCCGCAGGAAACATATTGACTAAAACATACACGCTACCAAAATCGCATTCATCGTTTTTTTCAAGCATCATGTTATTATTTTTGACAGATAAGACTTTTCGATAGGTAAAGTAAAAACCTACATATGAATTAAGCCGACAGGAAAAACCAAATATATACGTATTGCAAAAAAATCATGGTTCCTCAGTAAGGATAATTTTTTTGTTCATCTATTTTGACGTGTAAAAGAGCCCATTGTGGCCAACTTACTGCATAAATTATTTGAATTTGAAAAATTATGCAGGTGCATCGAAGCCCATTTTATATTCAGGGATCCGTTTGGTTTCCTAGGTATCCTACTCGTAGGTTATTAAGCTTTAAATAGAACCCCTGCAAGCGAAAAGGTTAACGAAAACAATCACAGCTTAGCAGGCTTAGATATTGTGACGGACAACTACGGAACCCTACACTGTACGTGGCTCGCCACAAAATTATCTGGTTTTTTTATGTGAGGTTGTTGTGTTAGTAGTTATGTGAGGATTACGAATGAGCTATCCGGGTTTATTTCTCTATGACGTTGTATGTTGCGTTTTGCAGGACGGTGTCGCTGGTGGTTTTCCTACTGATGTTGGCAGCATCATGCTACGAAGGATTCTTGGAGCGACGCTACCGGCAAAGCTCGGAGTCTAAGGATCTCGAGCTGGCACACAACGAAAACAACAATAAGCCGGTATGATAATCTACCTATATAATATTGATCGGTATACCGCGGTGTATGTTTAGCTTTCTTCATGCTTTCTTAGGGTCAGTTCACGTTAATCAATCAATCAATCAGCAAAACACTTCCTTACCATGTTTCTCAATCTAGCCGTTTCGCTATGTTGCAGATTTTTTCAAGTAACTCAAATAGAAAACAGACGCACAGACAGACACAAGCGATGCTGCCCGTCTAGACACGACGATTGCAAAATACATATACGAGTAGATAAAAGGTTCCAGCTTTAAATAAACATTTTGATATTAAACAAGAAGTTTTGTTGACATTCGTTCGAGAGTTCAAAGCAAAATTTATGTGAAGCCCCATGAGGATGCATAAAATAAACATTATAATATCGACTGTGATAAAACTTAGCAATGAATTGATTTAAAGGTTATTTGAAACTATTCGTAGTAGTTGTAGGTAGCTTATATTTTATGTTACAAAATGTGTTTAAAATCTGAACATTGATGGAACCCCAAAACGTAATTCAAGGCTTTCACCCCTGTCATGAATAAACGCCCGCGGTTGGCATAGCATATTAATATCATCCTACCGGGAACAGTGACGTCGCTAATACCACAATATTGAAAATGTTGGTACATAAAGATAATTGTACCCTGACCTTTTTGCGGCACCATTAGGTATGGATTTGTTCAAGTTCGACTATCTGTTTGGCCATCAACACTATACTTGTCACTAAGACGTGAGGTGCACACATTAATGGTATCTATAAAACGTAGAAGAAAATATATTATAGGTAGTTTATTTACGAACCCCTAATATACGACAAGCTTCTTGCAAAATTTGAAATGTAGCAGGAGATAAAATCAAGTTCAAGTTTTAAGAGTAATACGAGTAATTGTTTGATTTCCACGTTACCTAGTTAGCTCCGTAAAAATAGTAAGCATAAAGGTCGTTAACCTTAATTATTAGCTTCTTCTACACACTGATTATTCTCGTGCAATTATAATGAAAAATAGTAAATTGCAGGTTAGCGACAACACGCAGGCAGCCGTTGGGAACTTCCCTGTCAAAGACAATCAAGACAAAGACCTTCGGCGGGAAACATGCGGTTAGTACAGCAACTGCCTCATTGCAACTCTTGCTATAAGTGCTGGTAAATTATCATGATGTAATATTATATAAGTAATGAGTACATTCGCTATAGTGCCTAGCTATGTGGCTGCAAACTAAGTTAGGGTAGGAGCAGCGGTAGCCAACCTCTTGAGACACCCACTAATTAATTTAGAGTGCGCCTCTGCGAATTTCGTTATTTTAATGAACTTAATTATAATTTATCTTGTCATTAACTAGCCTTGAAAATTAGTGAACACAGAATCCAGGTAACAAGATACTGCTTTGGATATGTGTTTAGATTAAGGAAGTGAAACAACTTTACCAACAAATAAATTTAAATAGTAAAATTGTATTTACTATTCTGGTCGTTTTTGGTGTTTATAGCCACGGGTATCGGCAATTATTTATTTGGTACCCATGTTACATTTATTACCGACATTATTTAGTTATTAAGAATAAAAGGCAAATGTTCCCGTGATAAATGAAAAACTGACATAAATAAAGCATGTACAAAACTGTTAATTTAATTTAACTATTGAATTCGCAAAGTTCAAAGTTTAATTATAGCTTGAATGGGGTTTGCGCAGGTCCTTTTACTGGAGGTCAATCTAATGAATCAGTTTATTTATAACCGACGAAAAAACGCATAACTTTTTACAGAGTAGTCGAATTTGATATTATTTTTTTTAACTCGAAATATACAGGTTTATGGGCAGAGATTCTGCTCTCTTTCTCGATGCTATCCAACGGGCGGGCTATCCTCAGTACGCATCGTCCCACGGATGGCGCGCTCACTTCGCTACATGGTATAAGGTACTTCAAATAACTTACCAATTAATAATTGTAATTTTGTGAAGGGTTCTGTAGAACCCATGTCCATAATATGGAGCAGCACTACCAATTTTATAAGACACCTCGAGGGTAGAACGAAACGCGTGACATCCATTAATGTAATCAACTGAATTGCTATCTCTACCCACGAAGCGCCAACCTACTCGTAAGACACTCGATTACACGTAACTCACTATGTATAAGACAATTTATCCACTCGAAATGTTCAGTTTTAAAGTTATGTTTCTGTTTTCGTCAAATTCCGACAGTAGGTAGGTAAAATATAGGTGGATTGTTTGAGTAGTCAGTGTTAGCCTCCACTTCAACACAAAATAATTTTGAACATGAAACTACCGTGAGACTCACTCATATTAAATGATATTGTAACGGATAACTCACTTCTTAAATCGAGTTTAGCTCGACATGGTTCGGGCTATTTCGTAGCCCTTCTTCAAGGGAGCACGCGACTCCGCGCCACCGCAGCAGCAGAGCGTAGTGCGCGTGTTGCGGCAGCCGCCGAGTCACGTGCTCCCTTGAAGAAGGGCTACGAAATAGCCCGAAACATGTCGAGCTAAACTCGATTTAAGAACTGAGTTATCCGTATCATTTAATACTAAATAATTTCTTCAGTTGTACTCAAATAATAAATAATAAGATGTATGAAAAATTAAAAATGCGATCGCGCGTAGCTCGTATGTATGTCTTCGACTAAAACATTGTTTTAAAATAGTGTATGAATTTCAGATTCTTATCAGTCGTATGGGTGATAATGGTGCACACATACCTCACCATATTCTACATATCGACAAACAAAACGATGAGAATAATCATAGAGCGCAACTTCATGTACCAATCAGTCGGCAATGCTTCGTACTGCGTCGATAGTTTCTTCTTCATCAGGTTCGAATTAGTTTTTTTGTCATGTATTTTAGATATATTTTATTAATCAAAACTAAGAATACACATACTTTGAAAAATATTCTAGATTAATTTAGATGAACAGATAATAACTAAAAATTTGTTTTTCAGTGGCCTACTTGTGACAGTCCTATTCCTCAGGACCGAAGATAAAAAAGCGGCACGTAGGGATGAAGTGAAACTGCAAAAAGATAAACAAGACATTAATAAAAACATGAACGGCTACACTAATCCCGCGTTATCGGTGTCCGTGATAAGCCAGAGCTCCTTCTGCCAGGATTTTCTTGAGAAACCGAAGGGAAACTGTTGTACCAAAGGGGAATTCTTTAGGCTGATCAAATCGTTCTTAGTTCTGTTCTTCTACCGCGTGGTGCGACTGACGCCGGCGTACGCTTTCGTGATCGGTCTCAATGAGGTGACACTGCGGTACACCAACTCGCACTCGGTGTTCGAACCGGCGCAGTACGACCACATCACTTGCGACCAGTTCTGGTGGAGGAACCTCCTCTACATCAACAATCTGTATTCACAACGTGAGATGTGCATGGTTTGGTCCTGGTACATGGCTAACGATACGCAGTTTTATGTTGTCGGAATAATACTTCTATTGATTTCTGTAAAGTAAGTAAGAAGAATATTGGTGTGAAAACCTGTAAAGTTGTTAACTTATAGCTATTTAACTATGAGAGCTGTTAACGTTGTTGAATTTGTATAAAATTAGCGCTGTTTCGATTCTGTAGGCACCCGAAATTCGCTGTGGGGTCGCTGTGTCTAGTCATGGTGAGCTCTTGGGCCACCACGATGTACATCTCCGTGTCAAGCCAGTACAAGGCCCGGATCCAGGAGCCGTTTGAGATGTTTGATGGGCTCTACGACAAACCTTGGTCTAGAATCGGCCCCTATTTTGTCGGTAAGGTGACAAAACTCCTACACGAACTCTTTTACAAACAACCCGATGAACTCCCAAGTGGTCAAAGCTATCGTCCCTTTATATTGTAATATCCATCGAACCTTTTCTAAAAAGTAAACGATTATGTTCGTTGTAAGTACGTTTCAAATATCCCCTTTGTAGGTCAGCGAGCCCGCCCTAAACGCATCCCACAAAAACCAATCGGCCGAATGAACTATATCGACAACTTCACACGCCTGCCATTATTTAAGTCGTTAAATAAATATTGCACCACAATCTTGTTAGCTTGTTACAGACAACAAATATTATGTAACTTTTTATAAGTCAAAAATATTTAAAATAATATACGTACAGCCACATACCTACATAGTTTATAACTTTAGATGTATACAAGTCAAACGAGTCTAATATTATCCTGTTAAGAAACCATAGATATTCTTTATCCACTTACCTCCTAAAATATTTTTTTTTCTGTGGCGTTCATGGCAAGAGCGAAAAAGTCACGGCAAATAAAAAACTTTTTATTAAAGGTATGATAGTCGGCTGGTACCTACACAAGACGAAGTGCCAGGTGAAGATGCCTTACTGGCTGGTGGCGGTAGGCTGGCCAGTGTCCCTGGCTATCATCGGCAGTCTCATATTTGGGATGGTAGATGGCTACTTTGAGGTCTGGCCAACCGCCTTCTACGTCAGCGTCGGACACACAGGTATTTATTATATGTATTTTAGCCTCGTTAACACAATCATGGGTATTGATTAAAATAAATACATTAAAATAATTATTTATAATAAGTACCTGTAGCTTCACTCGGGCTAAAACTCGATAACAAGCTTTTTCCCAGAGATAAGACCAAGCTAAATCGATTTTTCATCCCCGAAAACCCCTACATTTCATCGAAATCGTTGGAGCCGTTTCCTAAATCCCAAATATATATATATATATATATACTAGCTTTTTCCCGCGGCTTCGCCCGCGTGGAAGTCAGTTATTGCGCGCTGATTCCTCGGGAACTGTGCATTTTTCCGGAATAAAAAGTAGCCTATGTCACTCTCTGGCCCATAAACAATCTCTATGCCAAAAATCACGTCCATCCGTCGCTCCGTTTCTCGTGAAAGACGGACAAACATACATACAAACACACAAACATACAAACACACACACACTTTCGCATTTATAATATTATAAGTGTGGATATATACAAGAATTGCTCGTTCAAGGGTATTAAAATAGATATATTAGATAGATAATCATTGTACTCGTAGTACCTACAGGTAATCTCAGAATCTTAAACATACCTATAACCACTAAGTCTAGAAGTATGAAATTTTGCACTGGTGTTTTAAGTGCAACGTTTGGGAACTTAGTAAGATCCTGGAAATTCAATTCGACGGCTAAATGATACTTTTCCTTAAAAAAAATTCTCTTTAATGGTAACAGAACAACATCTAAACAAGGTAGTGTCCTCATTTATTTATGTAATAGATGACTTACTGTTGTTGCTAAGTGTACCGTAAAAAATGAAATAAAAAATGAACAACACGCTGAAAGGCTTGACATATTAGCTCCGAGGCGTCTGTATCACTATGGTTCAAGTAAAGCTTTTTTTTTCATACCCTATAAAATAAGTAGGTATATGGACTTGAGCGTAAATCAATTCTAAAAACTTTTTTTTTTATCTTTTTTTTCACCGGAAACGACGGGTAATGCATATTTTGTGAAGTCAAGATGTTCCCACATGCTTAGGCTAAAATAATTGAATAAGGAAAGTCGAAGTCATTGTTGTTCTAACCGCAGAATAAGTAATAGTACAAGTAGTTCTAACCATTCTAACTAATAAAAAAAATCATACGTGTCTTGACTCAAATAAAAGGACGTGTGAATTTTTCATCGACCACTAGACGGCCCGTGCATCGTCGTGTAGAGGAAGCTGTAAAAAATTGTATTAAGAAAGAAAGAGAAAGTTTTTCGGATGGTTGGTTGGGAGCCCCGGTGGCCAGTTAGTAGGACACTTGGTGCGTTAGTCACCATGGCAGACAAGGGTTTGAATTCCGTAGGTATGGCTTTTAAGTAACTAATTCTTACTTTGATTTTAATTTCATTATTTTATATTTCTTTTTTATTTAATGTAATATTTTTGTGTGATTTCTTCTTGGATATCTATCTAAATAAATAAAATGTGATTTGTTAAGGTTGATTATGTTTGCAGCTTGGGGTCTCGCATTGGCGTGGGTGACGATAGCATGCTGCTGTGGCTACGGCGGGCTGGTGAACTCGGTGCTCTCGTACCGCGGACTACTCCCGCTGAGCCGGCTCACGTACTGCGCGTACCTCGTCCATCCCACTATCATGATGTACACCTGCTTCCTCCTCGACGGACCCTTCCACCTACAAAACTCTATGGTGGTAAGTAGAGTACAGATATAGTGATGTATATCTTTCCGGAAAAGCAGGATTTCAAGCGGAATACGACGGCCCTCGAAGTGTCAATCAATTATTTAATTACAGCTTTCTAGCATTGATAGTCTCTGAGCAAAGCCGCGGACGGACAGACAGGCAGACAGACATGGCGAAACTATAAGGGTTCCGTTTTTGCCATTTTGGCTACGGAACCCTAAAAACGATAGCCCTCATGGAGAGAGCGCGATAAACACGAACTTTTCCGATAAAATACGATGTACATGAAACATCTGTGCACTATATCTGTAATCCATTACTATACAAACACAAGGCCTGATATTTCACTTGAATTACCATTTGATCAAGCGGATTTATGGACCTATTCAAAACTGCAAATTTTTCGTACACAAATTTTAAGCATTTCTGGTTATTATCATTAACTTTTGATTTTTCTCGAAGGAAAAAAATTGTAAAGATTTTTTTAGTGCAAAAGTCATAAAAAATCTCAACAGTTGAAAAACCGTGAACTTAATATTACTAGCGTTGAAAAACAGCTCAGCGCTGCTACAATAAGAAGTATACATGTAGTGCAAAATAATTTTTCTCAAAAATGTCCGTAAAAGTTGACACTATTCTTTACATATCAGAAGGTGAAGTGCATAGTTTATGGTCAGCGAAAAATTAAAAAGTTAAAAAAATTGCAGGCGCACTAGCTCGACAATAATGAATTAGCGCGCCTGCAATCAGTCACATTTTTTTTTTAAGTTAAAAAGGCCATGTAAATATTGGCACAAGTCGTATACAGCCAAGTCTAATGGCCGGTATCAGATATTTTGTTGGAACTCCGGACTTTTTCTATTGGGTCTGAAATAGCTTGTGGTGTTTTCGGTGGAAAAATACACCTGCAGTTTATTTTTAATGAAAAAAGGCGGGAAAGCATAAGAAAAATATTGGAATAAAATTAATTTTTATAATATATTTTGAGAAAAAGTGTATTCTATTTCAGAATTATTCACCATGTTTGAGAAAAGCTTTATATTAGTCTCGGCTGGAATAGCAATTGCTGGCTTCGTATTAGGTAAACGGACTCGCAAGCTCGTCCGTTTAATACTCATACTCAACCAGCAATTGCCTACTTCCAGGCCACGACAATAATCTACTATTCCATCGGGAAAACTCGGAATACGACGGCACCCGAAGTGTCAGTCAATTATTGTATTAAATGAGACGTTTACGATTCATTAATATGGAACTTTATTATTCAGTGTTAAATGTCAAAGTGACAAAAACTATTAGTAAGTACTGAGGCTTGTTGAGAGAGCACGAGAAATACGAACTTTTCCGATAAAGTATGAAGGAAAACCATTTTGCACTACATCCGATCTGTACCCAATAGCGAGATGGAGTAAAACTAGATAGACAGAATTAACTGAATAGGTACCTATAACCGAATCCTGTGAATCGCGAAATGAAGAGAAATGATTCAGGCCGATCAGATGGTTGGGTAAGATTTTGACCGCTTTGAGCGAATTTAGTCATACTTATAGCTCTGAACCGGGAAATTACTTCTAAATTCCATTCTGTTCTCAAAACGGTTCAGTTTCGCTCAACGCGCTACTTAATACGAGTAGAACCATATTTTTTTGTATTTTGTTGTGCTGTTTCCGACGGGTATCTCATAAATTTTCTTTCAAGCGTTGATTTAAAAAAGGCTCTTAAGATAGTTCTGCGAAGGTCGACTTTTTTCTTCAATATCAGAGCTATTAATCTCGTAACATGCCTTCAGTGTGACAATACTGGGACGAAACTCGAAAATTGCTTGAAAACGAAACGATAACATGCAAATAAGAGATCAGCGTTCCATTCCCGCAAGAGGCGGTGGCGGCGACCCGTGAAACTGCCCCGAACAATCGTCGGGAAAAAACTTTTAACACCAAAGTCTTGTTGTTATTCCCCAAGGTTTCATAATTTATCAACACGCGATAATTTATCTCACAGCTTTGCAATATAATAAAAGTCGTTTATCTCTGATCCTTTTTAACGGCAATGTCCGAGTCTAGTAGGATCCCTGATGCGTTAAATTGATGAAATTTTCTCTAAAATAGCATCTGACTAAAAAAGTCGACTTAGCTTTCTATTATAGGTAGTTGTAAAATATGTTATGCTAAATTGAAGCAGTAATTTTAAGTATTAAGTACTTACTGGCGCGGTGTGAAAAAATAAGTGATATAAAGTTCACTTGTGCCTCGGGATTCCAGTAATAAAGTGAAAAGCCTCGCCGTGGCGGAACATTAAATCAATCGATCCTGACTCCGCCCCGCAGAGCACTTGTGCAGGCAAAGCACACCGTTTGTTCTACAACTTTGTTCGTTAAATTGAATATCTAACGTGGTCCACTTTTAGGGTAGGTAAAAACGACTCTGCGAAAGTATTCCAGCATTATTCCACCAGAGAGCGTAAAAGCGGATCGAGAAAGAGATTATGGAGATGCGTTCGTATTCATTCAGTTTGACAATATCCGAGCGGCATTCAATATGCTTCCTCTTTATGGGAAACTAAATAATAAGGAGACACGATCGGTTCAGTGTCAGTCGGCACGATTCGTATTTATATCCTTTCGACGGGTGCCGCAGCGACATTTCTGAGCGGAATCTTGTATTCCTTTATGTTCTTAACGAGGATGTATTATTATTTCAGATAATATCTTACTCGGGATACGCGGTGATGGCGTTCGTGACGTCGTTTGTCATCTCTCTGGCGTTCGAGGCGCCGGTGGTGCGCCTGCTCAAGATCATCAGCGGCGGGACGCCCAAGAACAAAAGCCATTAACTTACCAACGCTTTATTTAGTTTTAATTTTATCCGATGCTATTAGCGTCAAGGAACTCTGAAAAGCGTAAGTTGCTTAGCTAATGCTACTGCCCTTAACCAGTCCATAGTGGAATGAGACTGCACTGAACTATTTCCAGTTTTGTTATTATCTACCATTACAAATGCATCATGCTGGAGATGCATTTGCATAGGCATACTCGTACTCTTCAAACGAGTTGTGTCGTACGGTACTGCATTGCACGGGCAGCCTTAAACACATGTACCTACCTACCTATGAATAGAAACATGTAGCTACCAGCACCCGTTTTATACCGACGCAGCACTTAAATCGGGAACCAGTACATTTACTCTTCAAAACGCAGGATTTAAAAAACGGATAATCATTTTCACGGAAGCAAAATTTGACGCTTTCAACATATTTTAACAAAATAGAGAATTTTTAAGTACTCTTACTCCTTTTATTCAGTTGAGAAAGATAGTATTTACACTGTAATCGTACAAATACGATCAACTTAAAGGTAATACAGAACTAAATATATGTAGTCTATATTTAAATAATATAATATTACATGGTATAGTTACTGAATAGCGAAATATGCATACATATCTCGCATTCTATCAAGAAAAGGTGTTTTTCAAAAAATACGTACGTCTTATAAAAGTGTAGGTATTGTTTAATACTCGTACCATTTTTAATCTATAATCATAAACATAATTATGTTTCGTGGACAGTTACCGTTTAATTAATTAAGTATTCAATAAGTCAGAGATTTTTTTATATGTATTGTAATATAATATTTAAAAATACTGTTAATTATATTGAGTTGCAATTCTCAACGTAATGTGCTCGATACGAAAAAGTGTATCTCGGTATAGGTAGGTTTGCCAATAGTATCTAATGGTAAAGTTATCGATGTTCATAGTTATAGGTAAAGATACATTTTTTTAATTGTGCCTGTTCCGACCATAAAAGCTGCAACTTAAGTGTTAATGTTTTACATTATAGCATGGGTACGGGTTAATCCCAGTTTAATACATAAATAGGTACGTAAGAAAAAGGCGAAAATTTGTGGCAAATTATGAAATTTTGCCGCAGTTAACCCATGTTAACCCATGTTAACATAATATACAATGTCATTGGATTTGCTCAAGTAGGTGATTATAAATAATTTATTAGATCCCCGCCTGGGGGCGTCATTTGCGACGCTTTCTTACAATGTTATACAAAATAGTGAAAAATAAATAGTGTAAAAAACTTATTAGGTTTAAATGTATTATAAATAAATAAAACGTTACATTAACAGACAAAATCTCGTTGTTTTTTTTACAAATTTCATAATTGATAATGTAGGTAATTACTTACGGTTGGAATTATGGCAAAAAAACATAGCTTTATGATTTTTATAATAGTCAAAGGAATAAATTTGACTTTGTACTTATATAGTTTCGATCAAAAAAGTATTTTTTCATAAGCCGAAACAATAATTACTTATATAATATTAAACTTAACAATACTTTATCGCGCGGATTATAGTTTTACTTTAATTTCAGCAATAAAACATCTTGTAGACCTAACATACATCCAGTCCTGTACTTTTTCATTCCGCACACATCTTAAAAACGACCGACCTAACATTCTCTGACGTCTCATGATAAAAATAACGTACAAATCGGTAGCACGAGAATAGCAGAGATCGTAAATACTCGTAACACATAAAAATATACAGGGGAACCGCCAATCTCCTGTTATTGAAATCGATTAAAATTTGGATGGAATGTGATAGTAAAACGCGAGAGAACAGCGCCGAGCCAAGCTCAAGTGGCTTGACGCAATCTCACTATACAATGGTAGATATGACAATAATATTATTTCCTTTGTGACTCGCTTTGATAGAAATGGAAACGGCTCCTTTGTCTCACGATTTCCAAGAACCACTTGATTGCGGGACAAACTGTCTCGCCGAAGACCGGATGGCCTTTTAGGAGCGTTTCTTGGTAATTCCAATAATTATTTTAGTGGTAATTTATATAATGAATTGAGCATTCAAAACAACAATAATGAGTTTGAATATTATGTGATTTACGAGTATATAAGTATAAAATCCAGTTTCATAGTTTCCTAAGTTGTTTGATAAAAGAACGCAGCGTCGATACTTGAGTATGTTATAATAAAAAAATTGCACGGATAGCAAGAACCTCATAGTCATATAAAATTTTCATATATCGAAAAACTTAGGAACTTACTACACATTTGATTTATATTTATTAAATTATGATCTCTGTTATTAGGTCTGTAGAGAAGTAAAACATACTGTACGTGAAATATTTACAACAAGTGTCTGAACTAGGACTTCCTGTGTTACAAAAGGACCTATTATACCAAATTAATTAAACAATGTTAACATAGTTAGTTTTCTTAATAGTTAACTAATTTTAAAAGTATAAGGTACATTTTGATTGAATTCTTATTCTTTATGCCTAAATATAATAAAACTACCGACAATAATACGACATAATATAAGTAGTGATAAATTAGTCTAATATAAAACTTATACTAATAACTAGCTCAGTTATTATTATTATTAATAAAAAATATAACAAAAAATTTAACCGACTACAAAAAACCATGAAAATAATTTTCTACCAGTCTGAAGTCGGTCGATGCCTCAGCACGAGCCAGCAGGAGTGGACCTATACTCATCTACCTTACCTACGCACTTTATATTGGGCTTCAATCACTCCTGCTGGCTCGTGCTGAGGCACCGACCGACTTCATACTGGTAGAAAAAAAAATTCACGCTTTTTAGTGTAAATAATCTAAGATACAATAGTTTAATATCGACTGCTCGTCACCTTTTACGAAATTAGCTTTGATTCGATTTGATAGGCCTATGTCCAGCAGTGGACGTCTTTCGGCTGACATGATGACGATGAGATTTGATTAATTAGATTGCTTTTTCCGATGCAGAGACGTTTATTATTGAGGAGTCCTGGTGCTTCACCACCCGTTTTACCATATGCATTACGAGGAGCATAAATTGCTTAGCAACTACGTCAAAGTAATTAAAGTTTAACCCGTGAAATACTTGTTATTGAGTAGTAACTCCGATGGTCAACTGTTGTCTTCATCATCAGTTCCACTTCACCAAATGATGATTTTCAAGAGCAAATGCACGAGTTACTACTAAATATATCCAATTTACTATAGGTGTCCCTACAACAACAACATTTGAAGAGTTCCCTCGATCCAATCATCAGATCCTGATTTGGTGCTTATGGGACCTAATTGAAGACATTCCTACACGAACGCAATTTTTTTTAATCGGTGGATTAATTTAATGACGGAGTTCTGAGGTAAAAAATATAAAAAAACATACAACCGAATTGATAACCTCCTTTTTTTTTGAAGTCTGTTAAAAATGATTTAAAGTGACGGAGTACCAACTCATTTTGTTAAGATTTTGCTTAAAAATTTGCATTGTTTAAAAATATGTAATTGTATGCTCCTCTTATTTACGGAGCGATAGTTTCCATAAAGCTTTTCGATAAAATATATCTAAAAAAACCGGCCTAAAGCGTGTCGTACACGCCCAGGATAGGGTTCCGTAGCCATTACGAAAAAATCAAATAATATTTTTCTGAGGATTTCGTATTGTGTACTGAATCTTCCAAGTTTAGATATATTTTATACCTTATTTAGGCTGCTATTTACTCTTAAACTACTAATAATTCTCAAGCAATCTTAGCTACTATAATTTTCCTTGTAAATTTGATATATTAACTCTGAATTTTTTAAATTTTTTCCACCCAACAGTTTACATTTTAGAGGGGGGGGGGGTTCGATTTCAATGAAAATTTGCACTTTAAAGTTGAATATTTCGCAAACAGATCACTGAATAGAAAAATTGTCTTAGCAACCCCCCAATAGTTTTAAAAGACCTATCCAACGATACTCAACAATATAGGGTTAATCGAGAAAAAAAAATCAGTCCCACTTTACGTCTATGGGAGGCACCCTAAAAATTTTTTTATTACTTTTTTTATGTACCACGTTGTCGGTGTGACTGATTTTGTATATTCATGTCAAATTTCAGCTTTCTAGTACTAACGGTCTCTGAGCTTACCCGCGGACAGACAGACGGACAGACACGGCGAAACTTTAAGGGTTCCTAATTGACTACGGAACCCTAAAAACGCAATACAATCACATTAAAAACACAGAATTGAGTCGAAGCGTTTTACCTAATGAAAAAAAAATACATATTCTTAAAGACATATGCTTTCAACTACATTGCAGCAAACTTTTTAAAGGTAACTCAGCCTAAACGTCACTGCGAATGCTGCTGAGTTATTACTTACTCTGCGATAATAAATTTGAGTTAGCCGGGTTACGATACTTATCATTATACTAACAATCTTCGCCGAATGCAGACGGGGTCACAGTTCTCATTACCAGTGAATGCCGCAAGAGGGAGAAACGGTCTATTAACCCCCAGTGTTCAACTGGAGCCCTAAGCGCTGACTAACTCATTTGTCCAATACGAATTGTATAACTGAAATCTCCAGTGACTAACTAGCTAAATATATTTTAGAGAAGCATCGAGAGTTAAATCATTAGCTTTCTGTTGTTCGATTATGGTTAACTTGTTTTAACGATTTTTATTCCTCCTTAGCTCAGTTAAATATTTTTATAGGTACAGGTGTTTTCTTTGAATTTGTTTCGGAAATTTTCAGAAGGTTATTGGGGTATTTGAGTTAGTCTGAACGCCTAATGGATTTATAGTGGAATTTTTGATTCAAAGTGCCTCTGATGCGATACATTTTGAACGTCGTAAAAACATTTACTGAATGCAAGCAGCTGATACATTCCGGAATAATTATAAGACATCCTATAGGTCCCGACAGTAATTTCCAGAAAGATCGAGAGACATATGTTTCAAATTGTTTTTTTTATGTTTTATTAATGTTTTTGTGTTTTGCGATGAGCGAATAAAAAATATTTCTATTCTATATATCTAAGTTTAAGTGAATTCATTAAAAATTAATCAAATCAAAAAACCATTACAATTAGAATAGCACAGTAATTAGGTTTAAAGCCTTTTTACAAGATTTTACTTAACTCGCAATGAACCTATGTATTTATTTATGAATGTATGTGCGTGCGGGTTAAATCTTGCAACTGAGTTTTGACCCACATTCAGTGGTCAGATTGACTTAAAATTTGACATACTAAAGTACGAGTATATGTGGTGACAATATAGTTAATAACTACGATGGTGGACATCTACCTGTCTCGGTTGGACAAGAAGACGACGCCGGAGAAGGTGTTCGAGCACGTCCGCGAGGCGATAAAGGGCTGGTTACAGGGAGCCTATCTAGAGCTGTCCATCCGCCTGCTCGAGTCTCAAAGGGCTAACAATTTCAGCTCATTTAAACTCCGTGCCTGCCAAGCACCAGCAGATGTTCCTGCGCTCTGACTTCTGGCCGGAGGGTGTGGTGTTCCGACGTTTTAGGGTAGCGACGAAGACGACTTTCAAAAATTCCTAATTAATTAGTTTATTTTTTCTTGTATGTAATTTTTGTGTATTTTATGTCTTTTTGTTTTGTATAATTTGAATTTTACAGCGCATTGGTGTTTAACTGTAATGCTGTAATTTTTTGTTGACAAATAAATAAATAATCTGGAAGTAGCATCCTGGTAGTCCGGCCAAGATTGATGATGAACTCACATTGCGTACATTTGTCTTATGAGCTTTGAAGGCTCTGCTAACACTGCGTCATCCCCTCTGCTAACATCCCCTCGCAGGTAAAGTTTTCAAATGAAGACATTCTTTTAAAACAATTTTTTTATTATTCATCATCATCAATCATCATCACCACAATCACCATCATCATCACCAATCATCATAATCAGCACCACTATCATCACCATCACCATCAATCAGCTCCACAGCCTCCGCTCCGCTCAGCAGCGTCCACTCCGCTCCGCTCCACTGCCTCCGCTCCGCTGCCTCCTCTTCACAGCCTCCGCTTTGCCAGCCTACGCTCCGCCAGCCTCCACTCCGCTAGCCTCCGCTCCGCCAGCCTCCGCTCTCCTTGACTGCCTCCGCTGCAGCCTGCATTGTCTCCGCTCCGCCAGCCTCCGCTCTCCTTGACTGCCTCCGCTGCAGCCTGCATTGTCTCCGCTCCATCCGTTGCCTCCGCTCCACTCCGTTGCCTCCGCTCTGCTCCGCCAGCCGCCGCTCCGCCAGCCTCCGCTCCACTCAGCAGCGTCAGCTCCACTTCGCTGCCTCCACTCTACTTCACTGCCTCCGCTGTAGCCTGCATTGTCTCCGCTTCATCCATTGCCTCCGCCCAAATACCAAGTTTCATAAAGAACCATCGATTTATCTTCGACAATGATGATCTTCCATATAAACTTTCATCCCCTATTTCACCCCCTCACACGATAAATTTTAAAAAACGCGCGAACAAATATCTATTTATCTCTTATCACGTGCCGAAATGGCAAGTTTAATAAAGATACATCGATAATGACGACCTTCCATATAAACTTTCATCCCCTATTTCATCCCCTCACAGGTCGAATTTTCAAAAGAGCTCAACCTAATATCGATTTATTTCTTATTAAGTGCCTAAATGCCAAGTTTCATGGTTTTATCTTCGACAGCGACGAACTTCCACCATATAAACTTTCATCCCCTATTCCAACCCCTTAAAGCCTGTTTTTCGCAATAAAAGATAGCCTATGTTCTTTCCCAAGGTCTATTCTATCTCTGTACCAAATATCATCAAAATCGGTTCAGCGGTTTAGGCGTGAAAGCGTAACAGACAGACAGACAGACAGAGCTACTTTCGCATTTATAATAATATAATACTAGCTTTTACCCGCGGCTTCGCACGCGTAAACTATTCGGTGTGGTAGCTGCAATTGAAATTTTCGGGATTTTACAAAATATCGTATAATATTTATATCGTGGTCTTCATTGAGGTTGTGTTGTGAATAACTCTAACAAAATTCAAGACTCTAAACCTAGTGCTGAAGTTTCAAAATTTTTCCCTATCCAACCAAATTCAAATGCAAAATTCAAATTCAAATCATTTATTCAGTAAATAGGCCGCAATGGGCACTTTTACACGTAATTTTTCAAACTACAAGCGCTTTCGGAAAGACCATCATTGCCAAGAAGAATGCGCCGCAAGAAACTTGGCAGAAAGTCATTTTATTCAGTTCAGTTATTCCAGACATACGGCTACTACCTACAGCCAAATTTCATGCCTGTAAGCCTAGCGGTTGTTATTTCGACATTTTATTCCTAGGTATCCCGTGGTAATATCGGGTCAAAAAGTCGTCTATGTGTTTTTCTAGACATTCAGCTTCCTACATACCAAATTTCATGACTCTAAGCTCAGCGGTTAATATTTCAAGATTTTATCCCTATCCCGTGGGAATATCGGGGTAAAAAATAGATTATGTGTTATTCCAGAGGTCTAGCTACCTACATACCAAATTTCATCAGCCCCCCTAGCCTATCCCGGCTCCGCTTCCGCTGTTATTCCAGACGTCTGCTACCTCCCCAAATTCCATTCTAGCCCAACTCCGCTATCCCGTTCTCCGATAAAAATTGCCTCCAGTTGTCCAGCTCATTACCATTCATGGCTCTCCTATCAGTTTCACCCCCTATTTCATCTTCAAAATCCCTTAGTTGTCTACGTCAATTTCCTATATCAATTTATCATCTCTAAATTTCATCCCTATTTCCCCAAAAAAAGTTATCTTTATCTCTTATCACGTGCCAAATGCAAGTTTCATAAGAAACATCATCTAATGACGACCTTCCATATGAGCTTTCATCCCCTATTTCATCCCCTCATTTTCAAAAAGCTCACCACTTATTTTTTATTAAGTGCCTAAATGCCAAGTTTCATGGTTTTATCCACCATAAACTTTAATCCCCTAACCCCTTAAATTTTCGCAATAAAAGATAGCCTATGTTTTCCCATGGTCTATTCTATCTCTGTACCAAATTTCATCCAAATCCGTTAGCGGTTTAGCGTGAAAGCGTAACAGACAGACAGACAGACAGACAGACAGACTAAGTTACTTTCGCATTTATAATATTATTATATATTATATAGTATGGATTAAGTAGGTATGTACTAGCTTCCGAACCCTAAACCGACTTATGAAGCTATAACACTATAATAATACCGACTCAAAGTGGTCGAAATCTGAATTGTAGAGATCAAGAGTATATTTAACATATGTGGGTGCGTCCCATGTTATATAAAAACGTTATTTATTTCATATTATAAACGTTCATAATTTATAATTACATTATGTATAACATGAAACACTATAATTTCATTATGTATAACATTCGATTAGTATAACAGTTGTTTTATATACTTTCATAAGAAATTACATGTTTATGGCCTAAATCCATAATATATAACATACATAAGGTATACCGTTTATAATACGTAATAACTTCTTATATAACATTAATATGATATAATATCAAGTGATATACTTTGTTTTAAAACTAAAAATTAGGTATTTAACACCCTTTAATTTTTGTATTGCAAAGTATTACTTCAAAATTTGTGCGAGCGAGCGAAGCGAGCGAGCAAGACGGTTCGCAGCAGAAGCGACTTGGATTGTTTAGGTTCAGAAGGCTAAGGCGGGAGCTACGCTCCGCTTCGCTGTTAGGTTTTTTTATAGCAGCTATAAACCGTAAAAGTGAAATAAAAAATATATATTTTTGAGCGTTATGTTTTCCATTGTAAGATTAAATGAATGTGAATGATGAAATAATGCGTTTGTTTAAATAAAATATATCTCAATGAATGTTATACATATGTTTTGGTTGTTAGAGGTTGCAAATATTATATTTTATCATTATTATGTTATGAGCATTATAGCAAACGTCTGTTATATTTTACAAAATATAGAAAGTGAAGTTATACGTAATGAATATTATATGCTTTGTTTCTAAATATTCTATTACTTCCTGGATTTTATTTTACTGATGCCCCAATATTTTTCTTTGTATTTCTTAAATCACGAAAATTATCAACTCAGTGATTCTGTCTTTGTCTTGCAGGGTGAACCTAGAACAAAATGTCGATCTGCCTTTATACAGTCTTAGCGTCATCCGCATTTACCGTTACCTTCCTCATTCATAATGCAACCTAATTTAAGTAACTTTCTCGAGATAGCTCTCGCACAAGAGGTGCTACTCTAAATGGTGAAGTAGGTATATTCGTCCTATAAATTCACGAAGAAACAGATAGGTGAACAATTCCGTCGGATAATAGTATATGAGATGTAGCATACAGGGCGCTTATAAAATTTGAGTCAACCGACAACAGTGTGATCGCTTTAATAATAGAAGCGAAGCTAGGATAGAGTCACGTACGATATCGTTTAAAGTTATATTGGAGCGTAGAAGGATTCCGCGTGCTGACACAATCCACTCAACTCAGTAATGCCGAGCTTAGGTTAGTTTAGTTTATTAGTCGCCAATCGCTACATCCCAAGCGCAGGGCATGGACTACGGACTGTGAATCTAATTGATTAGTTTTAAGTTCAGATATAATAATGAACTCATAGTAATAATAAAAAAATCGCTTTTACAGCACATCGAACTAAAAAGTGAAAAATAATTATTCGCTGGGTGCAAACTAGTGCAAAGTAGGAGGTGGAAGAACCACGAATCGATTGCAGCGCGCGCCGTGGCCAAACAAGGAACTTTTCGGCGGACCAGCTTTCACTATAAATAAAATGAAATTTTATTATTAAGCAAAATAAATAAATTATGCGTAACGAAACCTACTGCGTAGTTAACTGCAAGAACAATGGCTAAAACAGTGATCACAAATTCTATAAATTTCCACAAGAAAGATGTTTTGTATATGGCGTCCCGTGTCGGTGTCACTGAAGTTTGACGCTCGCTACTAGCTCGAAGTCGGTGCCTCAGCACGAGCCAGTAGGAATGGAACAATAGTTGTCTAACTCACCTACTAATACATACTATGGGTAATCCATCCTGCTGGGTCATGCTGAGGCACCGACTTCGAGCTAGTAGGTATCTAAAAAATATTTTCAAGGGTTTTGTAGTCGGTTCCATTTTTTGTTATTTTTTTATTTCCCTCCCCCCCTCTAAAATCTAAACCGGTGGGTGGAAAATTTTGAAATATTCACAATGGTAGTAAGTATATCAAACTTACAAGGAAAACTATAACGGCTAAGTTTGCTTGAGAATTATTAGTAGTTTATGAGTAAATAGCAGCCTAAGGTATAAAATATACCTAAACTTGGAAGATTCCGTATAAAATACGAAATCCTTAGAAAAATATTACTTAATTTTTTCGTAATGGCTACGGAACCCTATTTTGGGCGTGTCCGACAAGCTCTTGGCTGGTTTTTTTTAGTGTTTAAACTATATTAATTTTAAATTTTTAGTTTTAGTTATTTCGATTTGTTGTTTTTTTTAAGTTATTCTATTGTCATCGGTTCTTGATAAGTGTACAAAGTTTAAATTAAATCTAAGCGTTTAAAGTGAGTCAAATCGAGTTCAAAGGTCGAGTCGGTTACCACAAGTGAAGCTAATAAAAGCGTTGTAAAAATACGGATACGTAGCAAAGTTGTTATGTGCCGTCGGAACGTTTGGCAACCCGAATTCAAAGGCAGCCTTAATGACGTTATCAGAGCCCGCGCATTCGATGCGATTGTACCCCGATGATTTATTAGCGTAGGTAATTTACGCAAATGACATGTAAAACAGATAGAAGAACTTTACTTTGAGATAAGCAACATTTTTGTCGTCCTTGAGAATGCAATTTAATTCGTGCTAGTGCTAGGTTTTGCTTTGCGCAGAAAATTTCATATTAAAATCGGGTCGAGTAAATGACAGCTTAATAGAGATTAAGGCACATCTCCGCTGAAACACGTTATTCAATGTTGTGGATTTAATTAAGTTGATCGATCAGTTAGTCTGTACTCGTAAACAGCAATATTGACTTTGACATAGTTTACAATTAAAAGCGGTGTAAATGTACCGTCGAATGCAAAAATATATAACAGTCATAGCGTCAAAATCATATACATCGACCTTATATTTAGTGGCATAAAGGTGTATAGATATTTTTGACGTTTTGGTAACGTATATAATATATTTATGCTTTTGACCGTACTGTAACAATAACAAACAGAAGCAAGTCAAGGCGGAATGATAAAAAAATCACCAAAAGTAGAATTTTGTTTGACTCCCAATAAAATTTACACCCCAGATATGTTTTCCTTCCCCTAATATTAGATAGTGAAAGTTATCACTCGCTGTAACTGTCCTATACGCATACCCAAACGTGCGCCTTTATTTATTATTTAAATTTCGATTGTATGTATGTAGTTTAGGGATATTGTCTTGATAACGTGTGAAGGGATGAAAGCATCCGGCTGCGATATTAGTTGACTACGGCGGGCGAGCTAACAAAGTGTAAACGTGGTCAAACTAAGCCAATAAATTACGGGCGGGCGCCAAAGGTCACGTAGGCGGCAGGCGAGACTCGGCAGCGCACTGTTCGTCGTCACTGCCCCATCCACGCAGTTAATGGTTTACCTATCTCACCCTCAAAATGTCTTCCTCTACAAACTACACTTTACTACAATTTACCTTAAGTTTTATTTTAAGTTAAGTACAAATTTTCTTACAAATACAAATATTTAGGACGCAAATTGTGTACAATATTTACATTTCAAATTGAACTGGGGCAAAACATAAACGTACATAATAGGGTGATTGCCCAGCGAAGTTAGTCCGCTATTTTTGGAGACAAAACGTTAAATGCTGAATCGTCACGTACAGAACAATACAGAACACAAATTGAGAATTTAGAGCGCGGACATGGCGCGGACAGTTGGCTCGAAACAAACGCAAATGAAGTCTAACTTTTCCATGCCGCAATCTTTAACGTACAACTTTAGAATTTTACGCGAAACATGAAAAAATGTTGCCAAAAAGCTACTTTGCAACAGAAGCACCAGTATCATAAAAACTAGGACTTACAACATAGGTACTGCATAGGGAATGTAATAATGACCATAACGCTCTAAGTAACTTAGCAAGTCGCATGTAGGTATAAGCGGTGTCTATATATTCTTTAACTAATATGTATACACAGGTACTTGTACATATTGTCGGCTTCCACACTAGTTTGAATAGTTGTGGCTATAAGTTATAGATAGCTGTCTATTGTCCTGCCCATAAGATTCGGCCGTCATTCCCGACACTTTTCTGTCAATCCTGGGATAAAGCGGTTGGTCTCAAGCCCCAAGTACGCTTGTGATCATCGATTTCTTGCTTGCGCCGCAAACCCATCTAATGTTTTACGTTTTTTAGTAGGCAACAATCTGAAACTCAGTTTTGTAGTACTGGTGAAGCTAGAACAACGCTTCTTCTTATTACATAACTCGTACCCATAGCGGCTAACAACATGAATAATTGCTAACTTGCTCCGATTCTCTCCGAGAGGTGGAAGTAGGTATCTCTTTTATGTCCCGCATCGCGGGGCGTTTTACGACCATTGAAAAACCCCATAACATTCTGTAGAACGAGGACGTGGATGTAAAAAAAATGATGTTTTCAGGCAAATACAACCCAACAATAAAACCCTGCATTGATTTATGGCGTAATTCCATTTCTATAGAGAATTTAGAGGCTCCATTATGAAGGCGTCACCTTTCCTGCCATCCACTAGGTACATTCACGGCCACCGGCGTGTGGAGCGTGAATGCACACAAATAATTTCACGTACGCACCTAATTGAAATGAGTAACGAATACCTGCCGCCCATGAACGCTCATTCGGTAACAGTTCCATATAATAAACCCACAGCAATACGGTACTAATTTAAAAACACAAACAAGCTCAGGGACGGTCGAGATTTTCATCCGAAGCCATACCATACCTTTCACGCCAAGAAGCGGATTGTAATTTCGTTGCTTCTTTCAGTAAGGAATTCAGGATCGGTTAGACTTTTGTTTCCTTTTCCGGATGTGAAATTGGGTTTTGTACTTTGTGCACGTTGAATTAGCATCTAATTTACCTAATGATATGGATAGGTATTATAGGTATGTACAGTGTTCTGATAAGCATGTATGTATTAAGTATGTAATGTATATCTTTAACGTGGTGCCGTAACAACTCGATTCCCGCCTGAATATGTGTGTAACTTCAGTGATGACAAGTATGGCAAAGGTTGTATGAACTAAAATATGCCTATGTTGACTCCACGCCAGCGGTATTTATGTATCTATAGTATTTATATTGCTTCGCTCGGACTAAAACTCGAAAATACGCATTGTTCCAGAGGTGAGACCAAGCTGGATCGATAAGTGAGTGAATATCCTTAGGTACTTGGCAAATTTCATCGAATTCATTAGAGCCATTTTCGTAAATAAGAGAGAATTGCTCGCTCAAAAGTTCAATAGGTTAAATAAATAGATTTTTAAATTCGGGGTTCTAATGCAAAAATGATTCTTCGAAGCTTGACAGCAGTACTCTTGACATCACAGGAGCTCACATGGTTTTAATGTTAACTAAAGACTAACCTAACCTAACCTAACCATAAACTGGGATTACTAATACGTTGTATCTCTCTCATTCATCTCACGTCCTAATGGAATACTAATCAAAACCACTAACATGGCGTGAAAGGCAAGATCAAGCGATAAGTCACGAATACGTTATCTTATGGTTTCCGCCAAATAGCTACTCATCAGCCTAATTAATACCTAAAGCATCTTAGTTACGTAACCGACATCTATGTTATCTCGTAATGGTTTGTCCGTTAGTAAAAGCGACACTATACGACACAACACTAATGTAGCGCCTTATGTTGTTTAGTAACCAGTGCGCTGCGACGGTAAATAATGAAGCTCCGAGCCGCTGATCGGAGCGAAGATGCCTTATGTACTTTACTTTTAACACAATACAAAGGCTAAAAAGTGTGATGGAATTTCACTTATTTTTTTGGGATCCTGGTTTTTCGCTGTAAATCTCTAGATATTTCATTTCGCAACGGTTTCTTTTGGATGAACGATTATTTTTTTTTAGAAACTGTTCCAGTGGTTGTATTTTCTTCTATGACTAGTGAAAATCCGTTATCCGTTTTCGAGCAAAAACTCAAATAACTTCATAACTAACACTCAAATTCAATAAGAAAACTAAAACAATGAAATCTGGAAGATATTCAAGCTGGTTTTTTAAGCTTTGCAAGTTTTTCTATTTCCCTTCCGCACATAACGGGGTTGACTTTCCCCTTTTTAATTTTACGTACTAGAATTTGTCCTTAGCTAGTTCTTACGTATTTACAGGTATAGTCGTAAAGTATCCTTAAGTTCTATTTTAACTTTCTAGCGCAGGAATGAGTTACTTGACGTGAGGGCCTCTTATATGAACATTTTCGCCGTTTTACCCGTTACAAGCCATTGTTCACTGCAGCCATCTCGTAGCGTAACAACGATCGATAGTTGTTTACTTTGTGCAGCTCCCGTGCTATTTGTCTTCTTACGATAGGCCGTAACGATATCGTCGGCATTCATTTACATGTACAATCAGCCAAATATGTGGCCTACCACCCTAAAGTTGATAATCGTTTGCATGTCATAAAACAATAATGCCAATAGACGTGTGTGTGTGTTATAACTTGAAAGTTCGACTTTAGCGACATATTTATTTGATAGGAACTTGTTTAAAAATTGATAGACCACTTATTTGGCTGATCTAGGTATTTTAGTTAATATTATATTTTCGTGATAACCTTCACGTTTTCCTGAATCAACTCTTTTAAAGATTTTAATGACAAAAGTTGCTTTTGTTCCAGTATAAGTATTTATTTACCCTCTGTTTACATAAGTACTTCGTTCTTTAAGGAGAGATTTTGGCACATATTTTTTAATTCTGCGCATTTATACCAAATTTTGAATTTTTAGGACAACTGGAAGTACCCTAATAGATAGGTTTTGATTGTCCGGAATTTTGTATGAAAGCACCTTTTTGAATGACTTTGTCTTTTGATTGCGTTATAGGTTTAATTATTCACTGCTAGAAATTATCTAAGTATTTGATATTAATTTCAGATTGATACTTCCACACGCGCCTGAGAAAAAGTGTCTTGACTGACGGACAATAAAGTATTCTATAAACCGTTTTACCGACCTAGATATTAAACTCTAAAAATGACAAACTTACATGGCGCTCTATGGGCAGGTTTTATCAAGTCAGTCGAGAGTCAACGATTTTAAGATGATGAAGAATCGCACTGCCAATTGTCATAATTGTAATTAAAGTTTTAAAACTTCCCAACCCATCTTTAACTTCATATTATTTTTAGTTTCCACCCACAGCGCATTAAAAATGTCATTTATTGCCTGCCAGCTTCAAAATACAAACTAATATGTCCGCACTAATACCCCAACCCTTGTCCTAATTTTTCATAGCATTAGCCACATGGGTGGTTTGCTTGTAGTGTGCGCAGGCGATAGGGTCCACGTATCTCGGCGTAAGTACTCGAAGCATGTGAAGTGCGCGCAGGAGGCTGAAAAGCGGGCGTGCGACGACCTGGAAGCCCTTATCAGATTGCCCCTTGTCATCCTGCTCCTCCACCCCAGTTTTACTTGCTTTCTGCACCAGCCTATTTTTGTCAGTTTAAGATTAACCAATTTAGCTATTAAGAATTGTTTGAGAAATTAGATTTTTTTTGTCTTGTTTGAGTCGTTTACGTACGTATTTCTTTGAGAAATTTAGCTCATGGCAAAACGGATAAATTCAGTGAAATGCTCCCATTGTGTAGCAATAGCAACATATTCTAAGTGTAGAGCTTTTTTCGGTGACATTGGTGTCGCCCACCACCATTAGCAATTTAGAAATATACATATAAGGCGGTTATGTTTATAAATAATATTAGGTGTTTATTTATAATTGGTTTCTGTTGTTTGGTGGTGGTATAATTTTGGAACCGTAAATAAAATATTTTTCTATATATTTATATTTCGTGTATATATTTACTTTAGACAGGATTGAAACCTTGTTAGCATTGTGATACCTGATACAAAGCGTGTTGTGTGTGACTTTTTTGGCAATAGATTGAGGTAAAACTCGGTAATATACCGTTGAAAACTTTTACTTAATATTCGAAAATGGAAGCAAAAAGAACTTTAATTTGTTTGTGTCATTAATTTAAGAGCTATATTTCGTTACAATCAGATTATACCTAAACTAACTTTTGCCCGCTGCTTCGTCCGCGTGCTATTCGGTTATTCGGGAATCCTCGGGAACTGTGCATTTTTTCGGGATAAAAAATAGTCTATGTCACTATCGGGCCCATAAACTGTCTCTATGCCAAAAATCACGTCGATCCGTTGCTCCATTGCGGCGTGAAAGAAGGACAAACATACAAACACACACACTCGCATTTATAATATTTGTATAGATGTACAATGTACCTACTACTTTATCATTGTGGAGACACGATGAAATGTTAATTCCATTATTTTATGCGTGAAAGTCCCTTTATTAATCTTTGTTCGCGACTGGCGCCTATGCATTCATTTAAAAGTAAATTGGTCAAATGTATTAATTTAGGCTTGGAGGTTTATCATGTTATGTTTTCGTTCCGGTTTAATTAAAAACGTACACAGTGTTATTGAATATTAAAAATATTTCATGGAATATCGTATAACTCGGCTGATGCCGTACACCGGCTACTCTTTTTGAGCAAACTCATGTGCTACTTTTCGAGGTTTCATTTTGCGCTTTATAGCTAACTTTGATCTCTGTGCACCTCGTAGTGCCTATTAGTTTTAATTGGCTTTCATGCAAGAGTCCTGCAGGCTGCTCGCACGCTGTATTTGGAATTCGATTAATGCAGATTTTTACGATTAATTCGCCTTTTGCGAAATGCAATCATTGGAAGATGGCCTATCACTAAATTACAGTGAACAAAGTGTTCAAAGGCATTGATATCGAAGGAATTAATTACTAATTTCCGAATACGTGTTTTAAGCTTATTCTACTTTGGTTATGTAGGTATTGTTATACGAACAAAAGGAGTAAAAAAACTTTTTTAACACTAAAATTCAGCAAAACATTTGCGAAAGACGAAACATTGTATAGTCCACCAAGAAGTAATTTTACCACCCTAAAACATTAAGGACTATTGTCACATACAAGTCTTTTTTCATTATGAGAGGGAGGAAAACGAGCAAGCGGGCCATCTGATGGGAAATGATCAAAGCTGCCCATGAGTACCAACTACTCAACTACTCATTGGTCCGTTGCCGACCTTTTAAGTATAAGCCCTTTTCTTGAAAGCCCCGATGTCATAGTTGTCAGGAAACACTGTTACATGTGATAATGAGCTTATATGTTCCTTTTTTCCTGACGTAAGGACTGATACATAGAATGGCAAAGCACTTGGTATACTACACATAACACGTTATTTCTAAAATCGCTTTACTAGCTATCATCATTTTATTTAACCTAATCTTTCCTAACAATTGTCCTAACATTTGTATTTTATTCAGTGAGCACCCTCAGCATACAGAACAACTACGACCTTACCACATTCCAAGCATAGGATAGGAGCATAGGAGCGTATGCAGCTCCAAAATCGATTCCATCATATTCCACTGAAATAAAAGTGTAATAGTTAGGTCACACACGTACGCTGTTACCAACATCGTAAATAACACTCCAAAAATATATTCAGGTTAATCATGTAATAACCACACATCGTTATTCTCTAGCTTACACCGAGTAGAGAGATTAACGCTAAAAGCGAAAATCGCAAGAACATTACACTGTTTAATCCTACTTTGAAGACGTAAACGTGCACCTAAAATAGATTTACTTCAGAGCTGTTATGAACTCAGAATCTCCATCATCCGAATTTAGCTACAGCTTTGCTTATTATTCTCGGCTTTTTGTTATATACAAACAAAATTTACTTTAGGTACTTACATTTTATTACCATGTTCCTAAAATAGGTATAAGTATCGATACTTCAAGATTAGATTCAATCCTCTGTCTTTTGCAAGTAAAGTAGATATTTAGACAAATTAGGTATCAAGCAGTGGCGTGGCGTCGTAACAAGTCGATTCCTATCGGTTCCAAAAATTTCAACCGAATACACTTATACTCACGCTTTTCTCACTTTCTGGGTTATCGAACGAAAATGTTCACTCCACGTCACTGGTAGCTGCTTACAGAAAATTTAAGCACTTCCTTGATTTTTTGCTTATCTTTTAATATCAACTTTATAATACTTACCATTATTGACACCCTGAGAGCGAGAGTTGCAGGCCAGCAAACGATGGACGCAAGAGGCAAGTAATCGTTCAGCAGTGGACGTCATCCGGCAGATGATTATTATGATGAACTTTTTATCAACATCCTAATCCTGGAATCTGGATCTGTATAGGTATGATACATTAAGAAGTTTTCTTTAAAGCTATATGAAATCTCCATATGTAGACTTGTGTGGATAATCAATGCCTATCATACACTTAGGTACCGTTTCAACCAGAGATGTGCGAGGACGTGTTACGAGTTTTTCATGCATCAATAAACAGTTCATTTTCTTATCCTCGCCCAGCACAGCCCTGCTGGAAACAGCTGAGCGGAGCGAAGATAGGTAATTAAAGCGTCTCCATTGGTTCATGAAAAACGCATTTCTTTGCGCCTCGCGTTCTCGCCACATCTCTGGTGGTAACGCAGCCTTACTCGAATATGCCTCTGATCTTTGCGCTGTTAAATCCGCGCTTAGCACGCATTGCGTTAATTTGTAACTCGCACTCAAGTCAACGGAAATCAGCTCAAAAGGGAGTCCGCCCAGGCCCTATACCACGAAGTGCAAAACTCGAACTTCGTATGTTGCCGTCCCGCTGACGCTTGTATCATTTAATACGCGAGTGAAAGGGACAGTGCGATACGAAATGCGATTTGCTTAGTAGCCCATCTGTTGTGGGCTTTATTGAACGCCACCATTCGTTCAGTGTAAGTGCGCGTTATATTCCCTGAAAACAAATCAATAATATGTCTTTTAAGAGGGATCCGTTTGACATCCTTCGGGTAGCTTCGGGTAACTTTAAAAATTAAGGCAATACAAAACCGATCCTTCGGAAAATATCATACTACATAATTAGAGAACTTCGTCACTAAATATGTAATGGGTACACTAAGTTTAAGTTTTATGCAAATAAGCCCTTAAGGTGTACGTAAAAGGCGCGTAGTGCCGTCGCTTCTGGGGTTCGTTTTCAGCGACCGAAATTTTAGTGTAATTAGCAAGATTAATGTTGACCGTTTAAGTTGAGAGCTCTTGAGTTAAACGGATATTTATCTCATTTTCTCTTGACATTCATAAAATTGTTCTTTAAAATTCAGGTACTGGGATGAAGAATATAGTCCGTCAACTTTTGAACATGCAAGACTTTGCTCTGTATTAGTTAAATTTTTAACTTCACAACATTTTCAGTGGAGGCTAATTAAAATTTTCTGGCTAATGTTTCATTCTGTCCCGCTATGGCTGACTGTACCTACATATCGTTATTGTGTGCATTACATATTATATGCATATACAGTAAATTGACAAGTGTAAATGACAGCCGACAGATACTTTGATTATTACTTGTCAATTTACTTTGCTGTACCTAAATTGCTGGCAATTATAATTTTGTTAGAAAGTTAACAAAGTCTGAATATTAGTTTATTAATTAAATTAATGTCATGATTAAGTTACAGAAATACGTTACTTTAATCTCCCTTAAAAAAACCTGGCTGCCGGTAACACACTGTACATACACTGTATATATCTAGTCGTATGGCGGTTTTGATTTTGCAATATTGAAGGAAGTTGCGTTTTTGATTTGCTAACTTGCTTTTGTTAGAAACTTTAGAAACTAGAATTTTAGTATTTTAATATATGAGCGATAAGCGAACCAGTGCATCGTCAAATATCGCCCTTTCGTTATTATATCTGCGCGAACGATGGTTCATTAAAGACGAGCCCGAGATATTAAGTTTGCATTCATTATATTTGCGGTCTCAAGTTGATGCTGTCGTACCTACTTTATCTTATGTTTATATTTATCTACTTTATGTTATATATTGCCTCTAAATTCGACCGCCTATTTTTAGCACTTAGAACCCAGACTGCATTCTGATATACGTAGCTCTTTTTACAAGCTTTTATTTAGTTTCACCTGTCCCGTTGGCTGTCTGTCTGTCTGTCTGTAATCAAAGCTTGCAAGTTAAATTTGACCAACTTCTATTAGTCAGACTTGAAATTTGGAATACTTACGAGTATGTAAATCGCGTAACAATACGATAATCTAGTAGTGACATCCTGGTTTTGAGCCCTAAAAGACCTCAAGAATACTTTAGCCTTTAGGTTTTTTTTTTAACCAGAAGTCAGAACCAAGGGCGAAGCTAAGTACCTACATTTAGATCAGTTTCTGACAAATGAAGGCCACATAAAAAAACACCTAATCCTAGTCGTGGCAAAGTTATGAAGGATCTAAGTAAGAACTGAAATTTGAGGTCGACAAGGTCTCACCCGCACTGTAAAAGAGCTTAGGTTTGGGTTGATCTGATCTCAACCGCACCAGTTAAAGTTCTTCAAGATTTGTCCCGCAGTGAACGTGTTAAAAGTTATTTTAGTGATCGCCTTCAAAAATATTTTATTTTAATATCCTGTAAGAGACATAGCTAAAATTAATGAAAATTTTAAGCATTTATGTAAATGACAACTTTTTGGGCAGTCCGGGTATTGTGTTATGATAACACAATAATACTACCTGCTGCGTACAAAGGATTTGAAAAAAATTAAGATTCAAACTTTGCACAGTTTTGTTATTTATTTTTTAACTACGTACCGTGTTGAGGGCGTGACCTAAAAGCTAGCAAGCAGCGTTAACGCAGTGGCACTAAGTAATTACGCATTTAAGTACCTGAGAGGTATAGAGTTCTTTAAGCGCAACAGAGACTATTAATGGTAGGTACTATACGTAAGTTTCAGCAATATTGCAATAGCGTATATGAATTGTCGATACGTTAAAATGCACGTGAAACGTCTAGACAACATAGGAATTAAAATTCAGCAAGGCTGGCCTGGACAGAGTTTTGACGATAATTAATTGAATTGAGCGGAATCTATGTAGATTCCCTACATAGGTATTTAAATTTTCACGAATCTTTTCTTAAATCTTTCATCACAACTTTTACCCTCGTTTATAAGTTCCGTAATTCGTAGCCATTTCGCTGGATTAAGTTTAAACCACTAACTTGGTTGAACTACGATGCGCCAACTCTTTCAAACCGGAAGTAACAAAAACCAATCTGCTACTGCGTTCTGTGTAGCAGCGCTTTAAGAAAAATCTGGATTTTTAAGGGTTAACCTTCTTTTGCAGTGACAAATGAAATTTGTCAATCAATGGTTATCCTATTAGTGAAAGCGATTATTGAAATATTGATAAAGAATCTTGGAACTAGACTCAAACTACTACTACTAAGTACTACTACTACCTATAAATATTTGAGCTTAACACTTACAAGTAAAATTCTAAACTAAAACCGGCCAAGAGCGTGTCGGACACGCCCAAAATAGGGTTCCGTAGCCATTACGTAAAAATTAAGTAAAAAAAGGATTTCGTACTTTATACGGAATCTTCCAAGTTTAGGTATATTTTATACCTTAGGCTGCTATTTAAGAGTAAAACTACTAATAATTCTCAAGCAAACTTAGCTTATAGTTTTCCTTGAAAGTTTGATATACTTACTACTATCCTGATTTTTTTGAAATTTTTCACCTACCGGTTTAGGTTTCAGAGGGGGGGGGGGACGCTCGGTTTTAATGAAAATTTGCACTTTGAAGTTGAATATTTCGCAAAAAAATCGATGAATCGAAAAATCGTCCTAGCAAACCCCTAATGGTTTTAAAAGACCTATCCAACTATACTCCACACTATAGGATTGGATGAGAAAAAAAATCACCCCCACAAGTCTATGGGATTTTTTTTTAGTTTTTAACCGACTTCAAAAAAAAGGAGGAGGTTATCAATTCGGTTGTATGTTTTTTTTATGTTTGTTACCTCAGAACTCCGTCATTTATGAACCGATTTGAAAAATTTTTTTTGCGTTTGTCTAGGAATGCTTTTAATTAGGTCCCATAAGCAGCAAATTAGGATCTGATGATCGGATCTTAAGGAAATCGAGGGAACTCTTCAAATATTGTAGGGACACCTATGGTAATTTGGATATATTTAGCAGTAACTCGTGCATTTGCTCTTGCAAATCATAATTTGGTGAAGTGGAACTGATGATGAAGACCAGATTTGACCAACGGAACTACTACTATCAATAACAAGTATTTCACGGGTTAAATTTAAATTATCATGATTAATATACTTACCTAGATAAGCGACTAAGAAGAACCTTTAAGTTAATGATTCTTTCGAACTGATCTGATGCTGAAGCCAGAAGGTAGGCAACGGAACTCTGTTATAAAACAACTTAACTAAGTCGTCTTTGGGCTTAATGGAATCGTTGTGAGGTGTTCTTTGGCTACGAATCACTAAAAAGTGAGAAATAAAGAAAATTTTAACAAAAAAGTATAACCGACTCCAAAAAAATAACAAAAAATGGAACCGACTACAAAACCCTTGAAAATATTTTTCTAGGTAAGTAGGTACGTACTAGCTCGAAGTCGGTGACTCAGCACGACCCAGCAGGAGGGATTGAAACCCATAGTATGTAGGTGAGGTAGACGACTATTGTGAATTGTCCCACTCCTGTTGGCTCGTGCTGAGTCACCGACTTCGAGCTAGTTACCTAGAAAAATATTTTCAAGGGTTTTGTAGTCGGTTCCATTTTTTGTTATTTTATTATTTTTTTTGAGTCGGTTTTACTTTATTGTTAAAAATGTTCTTTTTTATTATACCATTTTGTCGGCGTAGTTTACGTATATATCCGTGCAAAATTACAGCTTTCTAGCATCCCTGAGCAAAGCTGCGGACGGACGGACAGAGAGACAGACAGACAGACATGGCGAAACTGTAAGGGTCCCGTTTTAGCCATTTTGGCTCCGGAACCCTAAAATTCGAGGAAAAGTTTGGACAAATAATTTGGCGATCCCGTATCGTCCTTGACTCCGTTAAGTATTTATTTTTGGAACGCAATAACATTTGGTTTTTGTTTTTCGGTGTCTCTCGCGTAAACAAAAATAAAGCAGAGCTGTTAGTTGTTTGTCTCGAGCGGGGTGAAGGCAGATGGATGGAATAGGTTACGGAATATTAGGCGAGGTCAACAAGGCTGTAGCGGATGGACTCTGGATGTTCACGTGATATTATCTGCGTAACGGCGAGTAAGAAAGTAACAAATGAGCTTGCCTCCGGATAGACTAGCATAGTACTTAGGTAACCAGATAAGACTTTGTCAACATACTGCCTCGACGTTCCTAGTAGGTAGTTAACCTCATTTTTCCCTTTTCCTGGAAATTATTTCCTTACGTTAGGTTATCAAAGGTAGCAAAGTCTTTATTAATATTCAAATTTCAACGAAAATATACCAGCATAAACTTAGGTAGCCAGGTTCTCGTAGCATTAATAAAAAGTGAGGTCCGAGACGCGCCGGGAATCATTACTCTTCGTTCCGCCGTGAGGTGTCGGCACGTTTATGCGCTCCACCTACGGCGGTACTCTTGTGTCTACACTGTTACATGGTAATCAGATGTCTCAGCTTGGAAAACGGATTAACATTTTATGGAACTAAACCTGTACCTATGATAAGCATAGACGCTTGCAATGCGTATAGTTAGTTATACACGCGCCTCTCAACATGTACACTCTATGTTAACAGTTTTATTTAGACGTTAAATTTAATCTGAATCTGTCTGAATCAAAAGCTATTGTTGTTTCAAAAACCGAAAGAATAAAAAATGCAAAAAAGTACGAGTATTTCGTGATTTGACCACAGAATGGTTTTCCATTGATCAATATTTTTTTAGGTTTTGTTCAGGTTTCAGTTCTCCCACTTAACAGCTCTGCAGTTTGGATTGTGCTGCGCGAGGTAAGCTGCTCACTTGATAATTATTATTTGGTAGTGACTGAAGGCAAGTTCACCGTTGAAATTCCAGCGTAAAATCATTAAGCGCCGACAGTTCCGTAAATTTAGACAGTAGTTATTTCTGAATTAGCAGTTACTTAACTCTTAGTTGGATAGATAAACTTTGATCGCTTAACACAGTCTATAGTAACTTACAAGCATGTTGCTCGAGTAATTGCCAGATTACATCTATTCTATCACGTTACCTACTAAGGAAGTTCGTGTTGCCAAAGTTTTTGACTTTTTGATTCAGGTAAAATAAGTTTTTATAATCTTATAAGCGAACTAAAAGAATTTCTTTGCTCACCCGCGACCTTACGATAGCTAAGCTTATGCAAAATATGCAAATACAAATAATAATATAGTATAGGAAATTCTTTTAGTTCATTGATATGGACCTCCGCAAAGTAACGCCTGATTCAATAAATTAATCCTTTAAGCCTTTAAGGTAGAAAGGTAGAAATGTTTTTTTTTCTGTTAGTGTGATTACTTCCAGTCCAGTAATTCCGCTATCAATTTGTAATGATCTAAGTTTCGAATTAGAAAGGACCCTCACTTTTAGTGGATGAAAAAAATATATATCAAATTTAGTAAGTAAAATATTGCGAGGGTTGGCTGAAAAATACCTGGTCAAACTATGATTAATTAAAATTTCTACAATGTTTCTTAAACATCGTACTCATGTTATTGTAAGTATGAAACTATACTGGGTTGGCAGTAACTACAATAAGTTTTCTACTATTTTTCCCATTTTATTTAACAAATCTTATGTCAAAATAAGCTCTACAATACTTCAATTGCGTGTCGGCGGCCGATCGTAAAATCCGCCAGATCACGAAATTCCTGGGCATATCGTGAAATGCCGCCATTTCATGAATTGGCTAAGGGACATCCGCCATATCGTTCATAACTCACCGTTTAGCGATTTTCCTAGTGACGTTTAGGCAGATCATGAAAGTCCTAGGCATATCATGAAGCGCCGCCATTTCATGATTTGGCCAGTTTAGGCAGATCATGAAATTCCTAGGCATATCATGAAACGCCGCCATATCGGTTCTGGCACTTCGCCGGTCGCTGCCGCGGCACGCTCGCTTCGCTCGCTCGGCTCGTGCGTCGTGAACACAATTAATACTAACCACTCCTCGCTTCGCTCGTCGTACCTAAATTTTTCTATATAAATAAATAACAACTAGTGAATACTTTATTTACCAACAAAATACTAACCTCTAAAATACGGGCAAACGTCCATGGTTTTTTCACATTGTGCACAGAATCCGTTTGATTCACATAAAAAGAACGGAGCTGATGTTCAAAAGCTTCTTTTGCAATTCTATTTAGAATTCAATCACTATTTTCGGTTTAAAGATCATTTTGTTGCGACGCCGACATTTTTCAGGCGCTACACAAACACGGCCGGCCAGCTGGTCACGGCCGCCATTGCATACGCAGCGCCACCAGTGGCCAAATAAGAAACTATTTTACGATGTGCCCGGTACAGAGCTAGGAATATCGACGAATGCGTTGCTCTAATCGACCTGCCGTATTATTTCTCAGGCACATCGTGATATGCCTGGCCAACGTTTAGGCATATCATGAAATGGCGGCGTTTCACGATATGCCTAGGAATTTCGCGATCTGGCGGATTTTACGATCGGCCGCCGACACGTACAAGATGATAAAATAAGGTTGTCTGAAAAAAGTTAGTTTGAATGACGGTTGTAGAGTTTTTTTTTGTTTTCATAGCCCGGATTTTTTTAACCAATCTACTTGCTATATATTTTTAACACAATAATTATCATATTAGACGCGTGAAGGTCGTTTCAAAGGCATTCTTCCTCTCCAAAAATAAAGTTATTCGGTGTATAAATAAAGTTGATCTGTAATTGATTGGAATGTTTCAGAAGATTTCAAACATTGATGAGTTATTTTACTACGCGTGGACCTTTCCGGATGCGAGTCGTAGCCGTAGTTAGTATAAGGCACTTCTAGGCCTGTATACTCGTATGTACATACTTCGACATTATTACCGCGAAGTAAACGCTCAAAGAGCATGCTCCTGTTTACAATCTATTAAAGGAACGATATAACCATGGAGAGAAAATGAGCAATTTAAAGTCAAATGCATGCTTTACAATCCAGCGAGTTTTATAATTAGACATACTTGGAAGAATCATAAGTTATATTCCCAGGAAAGCACCTTCATACATATAAATGAGGCTTTTCATTTTGACACAACAGTCGCAAAGTGTAATTTATTTTAGAACATGCACTCCAAATAAGCATGAATATAAGTACTAAAAGATAATATGCCTATACTTAACTTGCTCTGATATCTAGGTAGATAGATTTTTAGTAACCCTTCCCACAAACCCAAGCACGACGGTAAACCAATTCAATACTGTTATAAAACTTTCATGACGATCCCGTAAACGTCAAGCGATTCTACGAGTAGATTCTAGTTTTACTTGCACGTGTTCAGTATGGAATAAATATTAGATGTTGGAAACTCAAGCTCGTGACTGTGTATCAAAGATTAATATAACAGTCAATTCACGTACAAGATGTGGGCTTCGACTATAGATTTTGGTAGTTCACCAAGTGAGACTGCTTGTGTAAGTATGCCCGCAGGAATGTGACTCTGGTTACCTACTGCAAAGTGGATGTTAGAAGTTCTTCTACACACACACACACACACACACACACACACACAGTACAGTAGTTTCAGCTATTGATTTCGTTTTTAAAAATTGCTTAAATGGTTAAGTTTTTATTTCAATTATTTACCCGAACGACTAAAAAAAATTATCGTTGAAAAGATAACTGATTTAAGAAGAGGTCGGAATTTAAATAAATATTGTGATTTTTTTATTGGTTTTGTCATGAAAATTAAATGAAAAACTTAACTGAACTCTGTTTGGATCGATTTTCTCAATGACATATTACAACTTATGTATGACCAGGCGCGGCGCTCTCAGCGATATAGGTGCGATCCTTTAAGTATCAAAACACGCCACGATGTCCCGGCGTAACTCAGTTAGAACCCTACTAATGCGTTCCCCCCGGGATGCACGCCCGCAGTCTCTCGAACTAGTCGCGCCTGTAGTAGTTCTGTGATTTTTGTGAAATTGGTTCACGATGAATACAAAAAAATATTGCATTGTAGCTGGATGCAAAAATAACGATAAGGATCAGAAACTTTAGTTTTTTTTCACTTCCGAATCATATTGAAAGGTAAGAATAACAGAAAACCTACTTAAGTAATTAAGTGTCAATTTTCCATAGTGGACATTTCTATCTACCGTTGTACCATAGTAAAAGGGTCCAAGTAGGTTCACTATATATACGAACAAAAGTACCTACATCTACTTATTGTGTGCGCGCCGGTTGGCGCCGGTACCCACGCACCTGCCGCACGCACACACTGATAATTTAAGGAGGATTAAGTTTTCTTTAGTCAAGGCTGCGCTGCCGTCGGTGCCGTACGTCGCGACTTCAGCGAATTTATAAATAATATTTTTAAATTTAGTATAATAATAATACTAGAGTGGCAAAGAATCTTGTTTCTCTAGACACAGATATTAGACAATTTTAAGTTAACTTTCATACTAAAATTATTTGCCGGTAGGTAATTAATTAATCTAAAATAGACATCGACAACCCTAAGCGTCCGCGCCGGAGTAGACAGTTAATAGTCTCCTAAAGGGTCGGAGTATGGATACTTGTTCTCTTCTACTATGGTTGTACCCTGAGTTTATCTCTCCGATGTATGTATGAAAAAGGTAGTGTAGATAGTATTAACTATTCGTAATATTTAGTACGCTTTAGGCTTGGCTTGGAAAATTCGGGAAAACCTGAAATTGCTTTTTTCGCAAGATTTTTATTCAGTTTGTCTTTGTAATTAAACCTTGTAAGTTAAATTTGGCTCAAATTCAATGGTATCCGATTGAGCTGAAATTTGGATTGTAAACGTAGAGAGGATAACAATGCAACTCGTAATAAAGAATCTAGGTACCATTTACAAAAAAAGTTTACATTAAAATATATTTTTTACAAAGACTTGTGTGACTCAAATTTGGACAGGGCAATATTAGGTAGTTGGATGGTCGTATCGTAAGTAAGATTTGTTCCTAATTAGTCATATTAATTGGTCATATTCCTAATTCGACACTTTCCTAATTGGTCATATTCCTAACTCGTCATATTCCTGATTTGTCATATTCCTTACTCGTCATAGCCTGCACAAAATTAATTATTTAGTCGGTTACAGTCTGTTCAGTATAGGAATGGACAGAAGGAAAATAGGCTCTTTATAGTGTACGCGACTCCGTTCACGTAGAATTCGTTTATTGCGATTCCGCGGGAACTATCTAATTTTCCGGGATACAAACTATTCTGTGTCCTTCCCCGGCACTTGTACAATCTGTATACCGAATTTCATCTAAATCGGTTCAGCGGTTAAGACGTGAAGAGGTAGGTAACAAACAAATATACACTTACAACCTTTCGCGTTTATAATTAATATTAGTGAGATTAACTGCTATTTTTCATATCATAATTTAAAAACAATTAAAAAACTTATTCTGTTTTGTTAAAAACAGAAACGTCTCCCTATAAAATACCTAAAGAGGCAGAGGTTAACTACGTTCTGTAAGGAACGAAACGTATATAATATTATTAACTCAAGAAATATTCTCTACAATATTTATAGTTTTTAATCGCCAGTTTGGATCTAAATGTGACCTTTAATCATATACAGATAGTTAACTTTTCACAATCAAAGCACTGCACCAGATGAAATTGGGAATAGAAAAAATTTTTGAACTTCATAGAAGGAACTACGAGTAGAATATTTTTAAACAGGGAATGAGAGTGGATGAGTCCACGAAACACAGTTATTAAATGTATAAATATAAATCGAATTAATATGGACGACAATAGTTACAGGTTGGCTGTCGGCCTTAGAATTAGCGCAAATGTCGCCAAACGAAGAAGTTTGACCTTTATTACTATATTCCATCTCTTTCTTTCACATTTCACGAATTACTTCCATTTCTTTCTTAACCTAACCAAAGAAAGAGATGGAATATGTTCGTGACGTAATAAAGATCAAATTTCTTGTTTCAAACGGATGTTCGGCGTTCAACCTCCAGTGTTGTATTGTATAAGCTCATGCCGAAACGTGAATAAAAAAGTGTCATTGACGTAACTCAATTATCTTCGACTCCGTGGATAGTCAAAAATTAAAAAAAAATACTTTCCACCCTAGAGATGAAAACGCAATTTTTTACCCGGCTATCTACCCATGAAAATTAAACTTTCCGAACAGGAGAGATGAAAAACTGTTTTGTTTCGCTCGGGTTATCGTAACAATAAAACAGACACAAATCAGACCATAATTATGATAGCTCAATTCTAAGTTTAGGTCTCCCCTATTACCTATGGGGCCCATAAACAACTTTTAATGACAAAGGGGCACACTGAAACATGACGCAAAAAGGCTGTTAAATCGCTATATTTAGCCATTCCAGCCTTATTTCACTTCGTAACACAAACTTTCGGAGAGGAACGTATTGGTATAAAAGTATTTTCATAACGTTAACTGAGATGTGCGGTCCAAAACAAACTAGGTAGTTGGCCGCTTCATTTTTAGATTATGAAAACTACTTTATAGCTGTAGGTTAAGGCTCAAGTGATCTCTATAAGTGGCAAGATTGTGATTAAGTATAGCTAAATAAGTACTTAGTGGTGTGATCGCAACTGACCAAACCGTCCATCATTGCTTTATGCTTCGTTATTGGTAACGTTTACGAATAGTCCGTTATATGTGTTGGCGTTTGCAGACGTCGCAATACACGTAATCCTTCTGTGAGTCGATAATCAGCTACCCCATGCATGTAAATATTTTTAGCTGGCCTTTCGTGAATCCTTACCCTGGCAACATTTACGAATAGTCAGTTGAGAACTACTCAGTTACTATAATATACTGAGCGGCACAAAATTTGGCCCACTCTCCATCTAAAATTACCTATAACTGCATACATTTGAGGGCCAGATTTTTTGCCGCTCAGTATATATAGTATATAGTCAGTTACTATATAATTTAAAACAAAATTCTAAAATTAATCCGAAATCTTTCAGCAGATGGTTGGCTTACTTTGATTCACTATTCAACTACCCTGTACGATTTTTCATTTAAGATGAAGTCATCCCTTTGATGTCTTAAAACGCACTTAAAGCATCGACATTACAATAATACGAATGTTTGTTCTCTGGTCTTGGATGTTTAATATGTATTTAAGTATGTATTTATCTATATAAGTATGTTTATCCGTTGCCTAGTATCCATAGCTTTGCTTAGTTTAGTACTAGGTCAATTGGTGTCACGTGTCCCATTAGTTACCCGAATGGTTACAGTCTCACATAATGGTCAAAAAACAATGTTACGAGTACAAGGTTTTTTTAATTATTTTTTTAGTTATGTATTTTATCAATGACATTGTTTACTTTTATTTATTTTAATTATATTAGTTGATTTAATTTAATTTAATTGTGATTTTGTAACTTGACATGTATAATTTATAATCAGAAATGGATGAATTATCATCTTTTGCTATTTTATATTGTTACAATAGAATCCTACTTATACTATAAAAATGCGAAAGTTTGTGAGCGCGTGCGCACGTGTGTGTGCTTGTAACTGCGTCACGCTGAAATGCATTGACGATTTTGGATGAAATTAAGTATGCCGATTATTGCCGATAGTTGGAAGTCTGGAATAACACATAGGCAATTTTTTCCCGATGTCCACAGGGTCGGGAAAAAATCACAAAATTTCAATCACAAAGACATGGAGATATAAAATTTGGCTAAATGTTTTTTTTTTTTTTTTTTTTTTATCAAAATGAAGTAGACCGCGTAATTTTTGGGAATTCCCACGAGAAGATGATTTAAGTTGCCGGAGAATCAAAACCTGAAATTTGTTATAAGCTCATCACAACCAGAAAGAAATACTTAAAAATCTGTTTTTTTTATGTCTACCTACCTGAAATGAAGTAAGGTGACCCGGGTCTTTTGTAGCTGGGGGGATATTATATCTGAGTCGTCTGATGGCGTCCTTACGATTACGACGCCATGTTCTTCTCGGCCATTTTACGTTGTGTTCGCCAAAAGACTGTCTTCACACAACACACATGAACATGGCGAACATGGCGTCGTAAGGACGCCATCAGACGGCTCAGATACAATATCCCCCCAGCTACAATAGCCCCGGGTCACCTTATGCATGTTAATACGAGTTACTGCAAATGCAGTCAACACAGCTTAGTATACAGTCAGCAAAAATAATGTAGGTATTAAGAAAAAATAACAAAATCAATCATTTATTGGGAACAATGGGAAAATACTACGTTACATCAGTTTTATTCGGAAAAGTATATTTTTATACGGTTCTTAAATGTTTTAGGCCATAAACTAAACATGGTAAAGATGGCTCAGGGTCATAGGATTCGTCACCAATAAGAGAGGAAAGGACAACATTCTAATCTGTTTCACTCGTCCGTAAACATGGATTCACAAAGGTATTCACTGGCAACGCTATCCCAGTACAAGTAAACAATATGGCAAAATTTATTGCCTGCCGAACCTTTGGAGGCCACAACTCATAAATGTAAAATTATGCGAGCTGTCAAATAAGTTACTGAAATTATACTCTTCTACTGTCGCTCAGGGCAAGGTAGGTACTACTTTAATAATAGTGCTAACATAACTTTTCACTATTGTTAATGAATATGAAATTGCACTCTTTTTTTATTCGTCTGGACACTTACCACATGACATAATTGATGGCATATATATGTATATGGAATACCATCCTGAATTTTTTCAAATTTTTCCACCCGCCGGTTTAGATTTTAGAGGGGGTGGACGCTCGATTTTAATGAAAATTTGCACTTTAAAGTTGAATATTTTGCAAACAAATCACTGAATCGAATAATGGTTTTAAAAGACCTATCCAACGATACCCCAGTTGGAATTTTTAATTTATTTTTTATTGTAACATTTTGTCGGCATAGTTTACATATATATTCATGCAAAATTACAGCTTTCTAGCATTGATAGTCCCTGAGCAAAGCCGCGGACGGACAGACAGACAGACATGGCGAAACTATAAGGGTTCCGTTTTTGCCATTTTGGCTACGGAACCCTAAAAAGGCGCAGAAGTAGAACTGAGAAAAAAATAACGGACACTTTTTTTCTTCACCTAAATCAATAGAAGGTACTTGTGATTCTGAGTAAGGAGAATCCAGAATTACTTACCTAATTCTGAAAAAAAAAGTTATGCGTCATTTAAAGTACAGTGCCCTACAGCCACTTCTAACAACCGATGATGTGTATTATGAATAGTGGACGTATTGTTAAACGCTCTAACGTTCGCGATTGCATTCACCATACTCTCACTCATCTTACATCGTGTGACAGAAAGAATAGGTGAAAACGATGGTGATTTCAAGTAAATACTCGTACTCAAAAAATCTTTTTCGGAATTATATTAAAAACGCCAGTAAAACTTTTAAGTCGCTGAAGCTCTGTCTCTTGGCGCTGACCTATTCTGTCCGCAAAGATTCAAAAGTTTTAATCTCCTCTAAAATGGCTAAATTGAAATCGCATCGTGGGGTCTCATCACTCATAAATCAGGATCGAACGAAAAACAGTGTCGCGTCCGTAGCACAAACACGAGTTACAGACCCTCTCAAGAAAATTCAATTACCCGAAAAAATTTCGATAAATTGATTTCGTAGGGAAAATTTATGACTCTCGTTAGACTTGCGCCAACCTATAGCACAAACAGAGTTAAGTCAAGAGGCTGCCACGTATTTGAAAGTCGATTTATTTGGGAAGCTGAACAGCCTAAATGAATAAAAATACACAATGTGTGTAGCTATAGGTATATGCCATTTAGTTTCTAGATCATTGAGTCTAACTTATTATAACACCATATAAAAATTAAGTAAATAGGTATACGTCAAAATAAAGTGAACTTAATAGAAATGAACCAGTCGTCTCCGGCCTAAATACGTTACAGTTTCCGGCCTTCTAAGAATGAGAGGGTTTTTGCTTTGGTTCCCACGCGGGGCCAGTACGAATTGGGAACTTCACAGATACTATAGAAAAAGACGTTTAACTTTGAGATGTAAATTTCGTGAAAATCACATTCTGACAATTCAGAAAAACTAAAACCGATCCTCTGTTACGGAAGCCATATAGATCCCAGTGTTTTTTTAACCAGGACTAAATAATGTCTATTTACGACTAATAAAATAAACTTAAAAGTATTTACTTATTACTAGCATAACGAAGCGAAAAGCGTGGTGCATAATTATCTCGTTGCGGCAAAACTGCTATACTCGTAATAAGGACGGTGTGAAATAGAGACTCCGTTCTTTATTGTCAGCAAAGTAACAGGCGTTTATTAATTTGAAACTTTTATCATCAACAAACTCCTTTGATACAATTAAAACACTTTCAAAATAATATCTAGACAGTTTGCTCGGGCGGCTAATAAAGTGAGTTGAGACAAATTACGGAGTTATGTGGGCAAAATATTTATTGCAGTGATGTGATATCACAGTGAACAAGTATCAAGTAGACACAGTGACGTCCCGGTAATGCCATACAAACTTGAACCTAGAAGTCACATCCTTATTTAACGCTAGTGATGTAAGGGCTTCATTAATCTGCGTATTTTAATTACGATCTTGTCCGTAAATCACAGAAAGATCTCCCTCCCACACAAGCACGGCGCTTTTCGCAGTTACGCTCGTTATTTTCTTTACGACCTTTGTTTTAGTTCCTTGCTACAAGCAATAAGTAAAAATGCTATGTTACTCTCCGAAATGTATTTTTGTCCGTTTTTTGTACTATTGCCAAGGAAGTACAGTCAGCGCTAAATGCTAGTAATAAGACAGACAATACACTCTATCATATCGTATTCAAAAATAAATATAATTAAGTTGAAAATATACGTTCGTATGTAAACATATAATAGTATTGAATGTTGAGAAATGTACAGTTTTATCCGATATCGCGAGGCATTTTCGGGCGCAGAAACTTATATGCCACCCCGCACGAGCAGCCTTTGATGCACAACATGTAATATTTATTATCGACTTACATGCTATATCGGTAGCTATATCGCAATTCTCAGTGTTGGTGAAGATATCTCTTGCGGGATACAGTGAGGGATCGCTGAGGCTTTTACCGTGTCAGTGAGCGTCAAGTGGTGTTCTTTATCGAAAGCTCGCAGACTGCCTCTAAAATATTTTTCTCCTGACCTAGTCTGCCAAGTACGTACAGTCAAGGGCAAAGATATCGACACGGCCAAAATGCAAAAATATGTAAACCTACACGGCCATAATGTTAAGTGCATAAAGTCGTGTATACATATTTTTGTAACTTTGGCCGTGTCGATATCTTTGCCCTTGACTGTACGTTTAAGATTTTTCCTGTTTTTAGCGATACACGAATGTACATATTTTGCTTTAATAATCCTATTTACAATATGCAAAATTTATCCTGGTTTAAAAATAGTGCTTGGTAATTTGCAATTGGTCTGACTAAAATTATTACTCAGCGCGTTAATTTACAGCAAGCTACGTAACAGCGTTTGCCAAAATTAATTGAAGCTTATTTGTAATACAAATATGTATATTCAGTAGCAACCTGACACATTGATGCAAAATTTTTAATGGGCAGGTAATGAAACATTATTATCGAAGCGTTAACGCGAGCTAAACGACTGAACATAATACGACGGTTTCCGGAATCATCAAATGAATGATATATGAAACTGAAAGTAGGTAATCATAATTTGGTATTTAGGGCTTTCTTATGATCAGATTACGTATTAAGTCCGAAATGCGGATGACAAGTCAAAAAATAGAGCAAACAAAAAAATGTAGCAGTTTGTTGGACAATAAACCGGGGGCGCCGGGCGTCACGTCCGTCCGTCCGTGCCTCGCGAACCGTAAAATGAGGTTGCCTTCTTACGGAGAAACAGCTTCGATATTTCATTGTCTGGGCTGAGTTGAATCCTAGTGGTAAATGGTATTGATCAAAAATGGAAACGAAAAATTGTATTTAAATTTCGTGTAAAAAAAATTGACATATCTAACAATTAATCCAAACTTACTAATATTATAAATGCGAGAGTGTGTGTGTTCGTATGTTTGTGTGATTGTATGATTGTATGTTTGTCCGTCTTTCACGTCGAAAGTTTATGGGCCCAAGAATGACATATATAGGCTACTTCTTATCCCGGAAAAATGCACCGAATAACCGAAAACCGTATAACCGAATTCCACGCGGGCGAAGCCGGGGGCTCAAGCTAGTAAATAATAAAATGAAAGCTCGTATCCAATGTAACTCAATTCTAACTTTACTCGAACAACGCCATATTAGTAGAATCAAAGAGAATGCATGCAATGGCATGCCTATTTCAGACGCTATTTGTTTAGGCTCGCTCGTCTGTTGGAACAAACATTCCCGAAAAGCCGACTTTTTCACTGAAGTTTTGATGAAGCCCATGAATAGTGAAGTCGACGACACTGTTTTTGACGAGTATCGAGTTGGTGACGAGAGAGCCCGAGAACATGACCCGAGATACATTCCACGGAACTCACAAGCAGGTATTGTTAACAGACTCGGAGCTTTAATTTCCTGCTATGTCGATTCAATTTACTTGCCTACCTTCGGCGCCGCGCTGGCCTTATTCGGGACTCTTTCAGAGTTCTACTTACGACTTTACCTGTACACACAGACCACACAGTTTATATTCTCGGAAGTAAATGTAATTAGGGTCGACAATGGCTTGCTTAACTGAGCCTTACGTCAGCAGCCAATATATCGGTTCAGACACGGTGCTCGACTAACGTGAGGACTGCTGTCGAGACCATTAACGTTGAAATAACTATGTACCTACTTTTCATCACACTTGCTCCTCAATGATGTTATTCCATGCCTATATACTAAAGGACAATGGTCTCAATATTTTGTTCCCGCGAGAGTTAAGGTTTAGGTACGTATAGTTTTTCTTCTCAAGGAAGTTACGAGTACGAGTATGAGTATGACTTTAGTTTTAAAAAGTATGTGCATACTCATATACTAAGTAATATACTCTATTTATTGTTAAAGTGACAGAATAAAATGTCATATGTAAAAATAATGTGACCAAGCATAATACGAATAGTGCTGCTCTCTGAATTCGGTTTTCGACATTATTGCAAAAATCGGAAAAACATAATATTTTATGGAAACAAAAATAAAATTAAAGCATTCAATATTCTACTTTCGATAAGCATTGAGCTTTTAGGCAAAACTTGGTTAGAATGAAATGAAATTTCAACATCAACATGTACAAAAAGTCGAAATATCTCCTAAACGGTGGCATTTTCATTAGACCCTTTTTACCTTGTTTAGAATGTCTTAAGTGCCCTACGTATGTTAGTACAGTCACCAGCATAAATATCTTCCACAGCGGAGCGTGGAAAAATATCTGACACGTCCTTCCAGCCCTAGAAATAGAATCGTGTCAGATATTTATGCACGCTTGTTGTGTCATATATTGGTGCTGGTAGCTGTACGTCACAGATCCGTTCATATTTTAATTTTATTGATTTTATTTTTAGTACCTAAGTTATTTTATGTTTAGTATTGCTGATGAAGATGTAATGTACAAATTATGGATCATAGTTATCTTAAATAAATAAATTATTACTGACATTTTATACGTACTCGTATATACTTACCTAGTTCCCTCCACGAAGACGCGTGATTTTGTCAAAATTAGACATTAATTATGACATTGTACTTAATAAGAACCGCGGCACGCGTCATCCTGAATGACTACCTATAACATAGGTACTTACCGAAACTTTTCGGTGATTACCGGTTGTGAGACATCACTATTTATGAGATGTAATAAACAGGTAACACATGAAACTTGATTTTAGTATCTTGGTTTAATAAATAAATAGAGTACTTAGGTATGTCATTTCAAGGTCATTTTTAGACTAAAGAGGTTTCAAGTCAGTCAACTTTTTATTTACAGCTTTAAAACCTTAACTATACTTAATCCAATTTTACACCATATAATTTTTTCACACCTCATGAAAGTTCGTTATTTTCATATTTTAAATAAATATCAAACTAGCTTTTGCCCGCGGCTTCGCCCGCGTGGAATTCGGTTATCGCACGCTGTTTCCTCGGGAACTGCGCATTTTTCCGGGATAAAAAGTAGCCTATGTCACTGTCGGGCCCATAAACTATCTCTTTGCCAAAAATCACGTCAATCCGTCGCTCCGTTTCGACGTGAAAGACGGAAAAACATACAAACACACACGCTTTCGCATTTATAATATTAGTATGGAAGTATGAATTATTTTGCAATAATTGTTGTAAATATTTTTTTGCATGTTGGAATAATTAGCTTAGCATTCTCTATGGTAAACGACTCGAAAAAAATGGCTACTACGCATTTCGAAAATAGAAGTTCGTATCGTTTTGCTGACGCAAATATGTATTATTTAAAACGAGGGTGATAGGGAAAGTACGATACGAACTTCGATTTTCGAATTTTGTTGTAGCCCCCTGTATTAGCGGGTAACCATTATTTTATTCAGTTGTTTTTGTAGCATCTTTCTTTTGCCGAGCTGTGAAGTGTTTAGACACAAAATAATTTAATTTCTTGCATTTTTCCTCGCAATGTGATGAAAATCATTGTGTATCAAGGGCCGTAAGTTCTCCGCCTCCGGCGTCGTGCTTCTAATAGATTCTCGTTAGTAATCCCCTTCTTACGCCCCTTAATTCAAAAGGTCCCATTATTTCGCGCTTTTATCTTTAGACCTTTTCCTCGTTCGTAATGTGTGTGACATATTCTAAGAAAAATATCTCACTAATACCCATTATAAATGCGAAAGTTTGTAAGTTGGTTGTTCGTTACCTCATCACGTCTAAATCGATAAACTGATTCAAATGAAATACGGAAAACAGTCAGTTTCTGTCCCCGAAGAAGGGCACATGATAGCTAATATTGAACAGTAATATAGAGCAACCAGCCTGTAATGAATTGTCTCTCGGCAACCAATCACGAATCAAACTTATAAGCGGAGGTAGCTACATGACTTTTTGAACCACGTACATATGTTTCCGACAAGGAAAATTCTTTGTAACTCACTATGTACTTAATACTTAATTGGTAAAAAATCATTTATTATTCAATCATCGATCAAAATAACCGGTAGTCGGATCGAAGAGGAAGCATTTAATTCTTCATGTTTCTCATATTTTTTGTTAGAAGATATACAATAAATAAAGAGACAACAGAAAAATAAAAAAATAAAAAAACATTGCAATGTTCAGGTATTTTACCATAAAAATGTTGTCTATTATGCAAAGGCACCCTATTATCTAGGCAGCCTAGGTAGGTACTCGATCTATCACAAAACCAATACGAGGCTTTGCTCGGTTTCAACAATTGCACGTCCTGCTGCATTTTAAGAAAGTAAAGAAAAATCTTTTTCACTTCTCATACTCGTAAAGTTCGTGTTTATGCTGGACTAGGCGACATTAAATGACTTTTTTATGCTCTAGTGCATAAAGTAAAACCTTCGTCTAAGACCAAGGCAATTAGGTGTTAACAGCCACAAACAAAAAAGTTTCTATAAAATGAAAAATGAAATGAAATTATTTATTTTGCTGGAACATCACAGGTGTATTTTTTAATAATTTTTAATTTTTATGAAACAAAAAATCAATCAAATAAACGAATAAAACTAAATATTTATAATTATATTAGCAATCCATAAAAATAAAAGGTACCTAGTAAGTGAACAATGTTTGTTCTGTTGTTATTTTCATCTCCTCGCAACCGAAGTGAAAAGCAGTGTAAAATTTGAGCATTAAACCCATTTTCCCCTCGACGTGCCTATACAACTTGAGCCTCCCGCTGAGTTTAAAGCTAGTTAAGCCAGCAATTACAAAGCAAATGACTTGTAACATTGATATAGTTCTGTTCTGAGACAATAAGATCTTAATAATTAACTAAACTCAAATCCCCAATTAACAGTTAACAATCTATCTTTAATCTTTAGCTTAAGCTTTAATCACTAACAATATTTCAAAAGAATTGTTGTTCTTTTTAGTTTGCCTTCGTATTTTCCAAAGAGTTGAAGAATAGCTAAATAATAAAAAATGGGAAAAATAGGAAAGCCAGCCGTAGGAAGTTCGCTGTTGAAAATAGGCGTCCTTTGATAGGGAGCGGCCTGCATCCACCGTGAACCTGCGGCTGCGGCTTTAACCAGAGGCCGTATGCCTAACGTTTCTGACGCTCGCGATCGCAATCAAATGTCAGTTTTTGTATGCGAGATCTGTCATTTGATTGCGATCGCTAGCGTAAGAAAAGTTAGGCAATACGGCCTCAGGTCATACATCACGTTGGTCGATGTCACACTCATACGCTGCGCTTGCCGATTCATTTGGTCCCCGTAGTCCCTTCAAATTTCATTCAAAACCTACTTTTTTTTACATACCGTCGCTTAAAAGCGGTTGGCTTGGCACGTAGTTACTAACTATAATCTAACAACTTGAAGAAACTTTATTATTATGTTAATGAATCGGCGGGTGTAGTACGTCGAATACAATAAACTCGGAAGAAACATCAACCAACTTCGCGCAAACTTAGAAGAATGGGTTTTATGATTTCTGGTGGCTTACTTTAAGGGTAATGAAGTCGGTACGAACATTAAACGAAATTAATAGCACTAGGAGGATGTGAAGGATGTGAAATACACAGGATCTAAGTATTTTCAAGAGTGAATAGCTTTAACTTGACTACGAAGCTTAAGGTCCCGGTAGCGATCCTGATCGGAGCAAATGTTCTCGTTCAAATCTTTTCGAGTTCAAGACTCAACAGTCTTAAATGTATCCATATCATATCATCAAGATTTATTATCAACAAAGACATGATTGTCACTTACGTGATAACATCATTTAACTTAAAACAATTTTAATGGATGTTCGTCGCCGCGTTCATTGAACATAAGTAGTACTTACGTAATAAATCTCACAAACAGAATAGTTCAAACAATTATCCTTAAAAATTCGTTACGTTCTTACTATTATTACTCTGATTGTTTCGGGTACCGTAGCCAAGATGGTAAAAACTGAACCCCTTATCATCCTGTCCGTTTATTGGTCTAAGTCGCGGGCAGCGGGCACAGCTAGTAGATAATATAATTATAAAAACCGGCCAAGAGCGTGTCGGACACGCTCAAAATAGGGTTCCGTAGCTATTACGAAAAAATTAAGTAATATTTTTCTAAGGATTTCGTATTTTATACGGAATCTTCCAAGTTTAGGTATATTTTATACATTAGGCTGCTATTTACTCTTAAACTACTAATAATTCTCAAGCAAACATAGCCGTTATAGTTTTCCTTGAAAGTTTGATATACTTACGTAATACCATCCTGAATTTTTTCAAATTTTTCCATCCACCTGTTTAGATTTTAGAGTGGGGACGCTCGATTTTAATGAAAATTTGCTCTTTAAAGATGAATATTTCGCAAACAAATCACTAAATCGAAAAATCGTCTTAGAAAACCCCTAAATTGTAACCCCCCTGGTTTTAAAACACCTATCCAACGATACCCCACACTATAGGGTTGGATGAGAAAAAAAAACACCCCCACTTTACGTCAATGGGAGGTACCCTAAAAAAATTTTTTTTATTTTTTTATGTACTATTTTGTCGGCATAGTTTACATATATATCCGTGAAAAATTACAGCTTTCTAGAATTAATAGTCCCTGAGCAAAGCCGCGGACGGACGGACGGACAGACAGACAGATAGACAGACATGGCGAAACTATAAGGGTTCCGTTTTTGCCATTTTGGCTCCGGAACCCTAACTAGCTGTTGCCCGCGACGCCGTTCGCGTAGCCTTTATTTATTGCAATCCCGCGGGAACTATGCAATTTTCCGGGATAAAAACTATCCGATGTTGTTCTCCGGGACTCAAACTATCTTTAAACCGAATTTTATCAAAATCGGTTCAGTAGACCCAGAGATCACCCCTACAAACTCACAAATTGTACCTCTTTATAATAGTAGTACTTATAGATTATTATATTATTATTTATAGGTCATTTGTATCAGTTTGAGTGGACGAGTGACGATGTTAATTTTATTGTCCCATGATAATATCGATTTTATTAAGACGCAAGATATCTATCCACATGATATTTATAACTGAAATAAAACAAAGTACCTACGACTTCAAATGAACTCGTGACATTGTTAGTCGGGATAACTATAACTATGGCCTCGGATTGTTATTTATATTTAACCAAAAACACTTTTCGGAAGTATTTTTTGCTAGAAACATAAAATAACTAAGGATGGGATCGTTTTAGACTAATGTTGTCCTGTAGGCTTTTTTAAATCTCGATTTAAGGCTTAAACTGACAGTCCTTGTATGGATCTGACCGGACTTAAGACCACTTAAACCTAGATTAAAAAGCCTGTAAGTGAACGTAAAACACAGACGTTTCCAAGTTTAAATATGTATAAACAACAATTCATAAAATATACTGACAACATTTAACAAGTGAGACGTACTCTAAGTATAACAAACATATCGGGCATCGCACGAATTTACGTAGGAATAGCCTTCATCCCAGGATAACGTAGGTACTGAAGAGGGACATAAGTAAATAACATTTTACACTCACAATATTGCCATCGCTACTGTACTGTATTGTTGTTATTATATTATGTTATGCAATTATCATTTATTAAAGGAAATCTTATGTGTATGTTATGCACCTACAAGACAAAGTCTATACATTATAACCACAATAAATAGATAGGTATAAGGATTATATGCGTGTTTTTTTCCTTCAGAAAATGTTGAATTACATATTTATAGACATGACAGCTAATTTCCTTGAGTACAAACTCAATGAATCAAGTTACCTATCATGTAGGCTGCTGTCATTCAATTAAGACCTAGGAGCTAGATGGACATGCAGTTTCTCGAGGACCTATTAGAGAATAAAGAGCATGGCTTCCTAACTTAGAAACTACAAATAATCTAATATGTATAATTATGCATATGTGTAGGCATTTATGTAAGCACCAGCAGCGTGGCGCCGTAATAACTCGAATCTCACCGGGTTGCTTTTTATCAGTGACATGTATCGCAGAGGCTGTGTACGTCAACTACGAATTGTTGTATCCGAGAGCATACCAAACTCACGCTTCTCTCGCTCTCCGGTTTACCTCGCAAAAATGTTCACTCCACGCTACTGGTAACCACATACAGCACTAATTTCGATTAAATAAGTTGAACCTTGTCTGTCTATCTATTACAAGTGCATATTTGCAAATGCATGCAACGGCTCCAAAAATGAACCCGCAAAAATCGCATGCCAATATATTTATCGAGACGTTTTACCTTTAGCCTCTAGCAACTATGATGATAACTAAGTATGCCGTGACAATGACATACATGGTTAAGTAGGTACTGTAATTGCTATAAACGGTCAAGTTTTTGACCTCACACCTGAACAATACCATTACACCTTATGTATAAGTACATTTTGAATGGTGTTCTTGGAAGGCCGATTCCATGTTTAGACTGAGTGTTTATGTTTCTCACGTGCAAAATTTGTTAATTAAATTCGACATGTGTTACTACAACCTACCTCTGTTTTTATGTATAATATTAGTTGAGTTGTTCATTGCAATGAACAGCAATGAACATATATTTTAACGAATCTAGTGAAAAGGCCACTACGCCGCGATCGATACACTATAGAGTTGGGCAAGCAGAATAAATATCGGTATCTATAATCAATCAATGTTTTGTAAACAAATGGCATGGTCAGCATCACTTACTTAAGAACCTATGGAAAAAAAAACTTTCAATAATAAATGAAAAAAATAGTCGTTTAGCCTATTTAGCCTTCAGTATAAAATTAAAGCTTACATGTGTGGCACAATATGAATGTGTTTTTCCTTTCTTTTTTCTAACATTCGTCTCCCAATCTCTCAACAATTACATGTTTAAAAGATTATATTAAAATTGATTACTACATTTGATATATTATCCAATAAAACACCTATAATTTTTTAACGTTACAAATCATGCTTTACGAGAGCTTAAATAATACGAATTGTTATTTTATTCAATCACGCTCATGATTAAAATAACTCATAAGGTACCTACTTGGAGAGATATTTATAACTCCTATATACAGTGCAGTACTTGTATAAAATGCGTAGATACCCAGACTGTACCACTTGCGCGATGATATTGTAGCTATTCATTGGCCCTAGACGTCTACTTCCCATTTGGAATATCAAAATAGTAGTTACATATATAAATAGATCCAATCTTTCCAGATTAATCTCTTGTCAGAGAATGTGTAATGTATTTGTCAATAAATTTGCATAATATTGAGATGTGGTATTTGGTATCGGAACGTAACCACTTTTTTCCATGTTGCGTGCCGAAATTGTTGCGGATTTATACGTAGTTCAGAGAGACGTCTCGTTTTGAGCTAAATGTTTGCTTAGTTCTCGTGGCTCGGAGCGTAGACGTACTAAATGTTCCATCCAATACGCAATCGCGTCCATGTCTCAGAGAGCGCCACAAGCATGTTATTGTTTTCCAATGAGACCAGTTTAACTTAAATGTGGTTTTATTTTATAGTAATTCTGTTGCATATTTATAGAAAAGGTTGAGCAAAAATTTTAAAGAAAAGTGCATTGGCTTAAAAATGTCAACTGTTTTTGCTTTTGTTTATATGTACAAAGGTGAATTAATGACAGGGGTTTACCGCAGCTCAAACACGAAGCTATGATACGGTTGTTTGCTTAATTACATAGCATAAATCAACAGCAACCAGCTACGAGGAAAATGTAACTTATCAGTTTTCCTCTTAGTGTAGTGCTTGCGTTCCACAGAAAAACCCGTGCTTTGCTCTCGGTAATAGGAACTTATCTTTTTAAGTCTCATATTTTAATTAACGTATTAAATTATTTTCCTTGCAAAATTCTGGAGCCCTAGGGGTTCATTCTGCAGAAGTTGAACAGCCGATTTCGACTTAAACCCCTTTACACATAAAATAGAAAACAGCTGTGTAATTTTCGCAGACTTAACCCCTTTTTCACTAGGGTCCCAGAATTGCACTCTCGGCTTCGATTTTCAAATAAATAAGTATAAGTAGGTACTTATCTATGCAATCACGAAGATGCTCGTTAGGTACTGTACTGAAGTTGTCTTCATTACTAACCTAAACTTTGTAATCCGTTATTGTAAAGCCATGTTTTTATGCCGATTTGGCAAGACTAAAAATTGTAATTGAAAATTTGTAACTGTACGTAGGCACGTTATCTAAGTTTATAAACAAGCTGCCGATTTAAGTATCAGCGATTAAATTATCTACGCGAGAATTTGTTGTTAGGTCGGGCCGGGCACTCGATCAACAGCCTATCACGGCAGATAGGGACGCCCGACCGCACGGCTTAGTCACAACCGGCTTAATTTTCCTCTATAAGTAATTATTAAATAACAGTGTTGGTCTAGTGGCATTACATGTCGCTCCTTGGAACAAAATGGACGTTTCGAAGATGAATACTATCACGCAGTATTTATTCGTGGCGGCTGTCACCGCATTCCTGCTTTTGTGCTGGGTAATTGTGCGCAAATACGACTACTTTAAGCGACGCGGCATTCCTTACGCGAAACCCATACCTCTAATAGGAAACTTGGGATTTGTTATGAGAATATCAGTGACGGATTTCTTTTTGGAGTTAAGTAAAAAGTATCCCACCGATTACGTCGGGATTTTTCTTGGACTCCAACCTACCCTGGTGGTGCAAACACCGGAATTAGCCAGAAAAATACTCGTCAAGGATTACGACAATTTTGAGGACAGATATCTGTATTCGGGGCACGCTGACCCACTGGGCTCTCTGAATTTATTTACTGTCAAGGTATGTTAAGTTACTTTGTTACTCGTTTGATACCTTTCAAGATTTTAGTTTTCAGTTATAGATTATCCTTACTTGCTTTGCTTATTGTGTTTTTTTTTAATTTAATATCAATATAACAAAGTGTTCTAATATTTATATTATTCCATTTTTGTACAGAATCCTATTTGGTCATCCATGAGGCAGGAACTCACCCCCATGTTTACGTCCTCTCGCCTCAGAAAGCTCACAGATCTCATGAATGGAAACGCCTCTGAACTTGTTCTTAGAGTGCAACGTAATTTTATCGAAAAGAAAGAATCCGTCAATCTCAAGGTAAGTTGACTAACGATAAGTTGAAGAATAAAATACATTTTTAAAATTTTCTGTACAGCTCACGTTTTTTGCAGGAAATTTTCTCAATGTATACATCAGACACAGTTGCGTACACAGTGTTTGGTATTCGGATTAGTCGCCTTAATGACCAAGACTCGCCTTTGTGGTACATTACTAGCCACATGGTCAAATGGAACTTCTGGCGGGGCCTAGAATTCAGCGCTATCTTCTTTTTGCCTGTCATTGCGAAACTTCTAAGGTAATACTTTTTTACGTTACTCCATGACGGCTTGCTTTACTTAGCATATTTATTATACTTTTATCCATTGTGACTATCAATGAAAACATAAGCGAATTGTTTTATACCTTTTTTATGATTGTGTTCATGGGTCCACTGAATCTTATGTTCTTTCTAAACTTAAGTCAAAGTCAAAGTCAAAATATCTTTATTCAATTTAGGCTATAACAAACACTTATGAATGTCAAAAAAAATCTACCACCGGTTCGGAAAAAACCTCTGTTGAGAAGAATCCGGCAAGAAACTCAACGAGGTATATTTTATTTTAAACAGATTTACACAACTTAACACAACTTTATTTTTAAATAAGATGCAACAAGATACTTCCAGAATAAAAGTTCTGATTAGGGTTTTGAATAAAAATAAATAGGTACTTTTAGATCGTATATTCGTCTCTGTAAGTCATCGCTTTAATCCTTCGTCGTTTTATAAGAAAAATATTGTATTGTGCCCTAACATAACGCTCGCGGGTTTCGTTTCAATACCGCTTTCTTCTATTCAGATTAAAATTCTTCTCTGACGGTGCCACGGAATACATTAGAAAATTGTTTTGGAACGTTGTCGAAGAGCGCAAAAAAACTGGCATATCGAGCGATAAGGATCTTGTTAATCACTTACTGAGATTAAAGGAAAACGTGAAACTCCCTGCTGAGTCTGGATCGCGTAAGTTATTTCAACAATAAGTTTTGCCTATTGTACCGAAATCTCGTAGCATTTAAGGACATTATTATCAGTATTATATTATAGGACGTTAAAGTTCAAATTAATCAGTTTTCGAAAGAGAAACGACATTCAAGTCCAGGTGGAGCTTATGGGACCACAACGATCAGCTAAGCCGCTAACATAAAATAACGTATCTTCACAATAATCAACATAGTTGTTACGGCCACGAAATATTGGCCCACGATTTAAAGTTTCTTTCTACAAAACTCATGTTGTACCTTGCTTTTTTTAAGTTTTGTATTTTATCTTTTATCTATAACATACATATATTCTGTGTCTCAACTCAGTAAAAATGTCTGTTTCTGCTGTTTGGGATCAGCAGGGATTTTAAATTTGCTGTGTATTCACCCGCATTCACTCCACATTTACTCACTGATAGACAAAGGAATCCTCTCGTTTGCTTCAGATTTTGCCAGTTGCCCCTTTATTATATTCACACTTTTGATCTTCAGACGTAGAATTGAAATGTGTACAAAATAAGGCGACTATAACCGAATTTAGTCTCTTTGTCTATGTCTGCAATATATTTCATGGAACAATAGACATGCATATTATTTTTAGGTACCTAAGTTTTGGTTGATATTTGATTGTAAGGTAATATTTGAGTTATTATTTCAGAGTTGGCCGACGAGTTAATGTTGGCGCAAGCAGCGGTATTTATCTTAGGTTCGGTTGAAACCTCCTCTACGACGCTTAGCTACACGTTGCATGAACTGGCCCATCACCCCGAAGAACAGGTAAGACCCATAACACCCATTCTTTTATTAGGATTAATGCAGGAGTCCAAATGATACGCCGTGGTGCCCCGAGGGAGCCGTGGTAAGTACCCATGGGCGCCGCGTGGGGCTCCAATTAGCCCAGAAACTTAGGCAATCTGGTGATAACTCAGCTGTTACGGCGCCACGTCATTGCCAGCTATTGAACCTATTTTAGCTACCTAAGCTTCCTATCTGAAAGGTGCCATGACGAAAGGTTATATTAAGCCTATAAGTGCGCTGTAAACTGAAACGGTTTGGATCTGCTCTAATAGATACTCAATTTCTCATAAACGATAACTTATGGTCAGATGTGTACGAACCGTTCGTGAGTCGCGTCGACCAGTAATATCACACGGACTAACAGCAACGACTAGTAACTTCATTGACCATTTGTTCCTAATAACTGTGTTTTATGCATTGACATATATTCTACCGATAGACAAGACTTTTCATGTCAACAATATGTTCAAATACCGGATTGTCACAACACGTCATAGCTATATAAATTATACACCGCAGAAGTGACACAGCTATTTTACCTACAAAACACAATTATAATGCTCAAAATATAATAAAATAGATTTCTTCGAAAAAAAACGGAAACATGTAACTGCAATTTTTAAACAATTGAAAGAAAAGATCTTAATAAATAGACAGATAGTGAATGAGGTTTTGAAAAAAGCTGAAGCAGTAGAAATGTAATGAGGGCTATCGCATATGAATTCTCCACTAGAGGCGCTAGTGTAGCGTATGGTCTCCGAAATGTCAAATCTCATAGTTTTTGGGTGAGCTACGCGGGTTTATTTATAATTAGAATAATTTTATGAATATTTTGCAATATCTGAAATTAATTATGGCAAATATGCGTTCCGGGGCAATGAATGTCTGTGTTTTGAGACAGTTTTGTCTTTCGGAAAACTTTGTCCTCCCTTTTTTCCGAACAAAACGGGGACTATGCAACACTGTGGCATGCTCGATATTTTTATGGTACGGTTTTAAGGTGTATTACATATGATTTTAATCTAAACTTTGTTTTCACGCCCGTAATAACAGACTTTGAAAGCCATACTTAAAAACCTCACGCAACAGTGCGCCATCTAGTGAGACAAAAAACGATAGCCCTCATTGAAACCCGTAATTCAGCGGTTCTCAAACCTTTATCGGAATGGACCCCGTTATTGGAAAATTAAAAAAAATCCGGAGCCCTAATATAGTCAAAACTGGTGTATTAATATTATTATTATTATTATTTTATTAGCAATGTATGCTTGCTCAACGAAATTTCAGATTTATTAAAAGCGAAAAGATTTTCGGAATGCCGCAGGGGATTTGAACCCTCCTGTCTTTACGCGACAATGTTTTTCGCTTAAAAAAAAAACAACTTGTTGTACTAATATGTACTGTGTTGTGCAATGTGTGTTATTTATTATATAATCATATAGGTACGAGTACCTACTTAACTTTAGTCATGGAACCTGACATTAACAATTTCATCATAGGAAATTGTACTCTTCAACCTCACAGTAGGTTTTTGATACCTATTATTTAGACTAAAAAGAAACAAGATAAAATAAATATTAAAAAATATCAAACTGGGTACAAAGCAATTAAACAAATTGTCATTCAAGTTCCGTCACAATTTTTTACCTACAACCAATTTTGAATGGGAACGTCTGCATGTATGACTGTAGGATAGCGTTTTTTATTGAGGTTTTACAATATTAGCTGCTTAATCACTTGAACAACATGTAATTTTAATTACTTGAGTAGTGAATTGTTACTTACGTGCAGGTTTACGCTTACATTCGGAGTCTCAATCAAAATTTAGTCCGTTCGCCGCTCATGAATGTCAAAGTCGCACTAAAGTCCGTTGCACCTTCAACGGGCCAAAGCAGTGTAACAGAATGAGTGTTCGGATCGGATCGATGGTTTTATGAGGGAAAACGAACAGGATACCTTCAGAAATCTTGGGAACAAACGCGACAGAAGAGGCGAACTACTTTTGTTTATAAATGAATATATGTATACTTGTGAGATAAGAATTCTAAGGGCCAATTTTATCAACACTTTGCATGTATGTGTTTCCATTTTATCTTTAAGCTGGATATCATTAGGTACCAGGAAAGCAATATGGCTTACAAATAAACTTAATTCCCTTTTTGCAATAAAATAACGACGTAAAGGTATTTGATCCCACGTAAGGTAGGTAAATCAAATGCAGATAGATAAGCCATTATTCAACTTAACCTAAACATTCAAGAAGTAATTGTAATCAACTGTAAGTATAAGAATGTCTTTTGAACTATGATGATTAATTAGACTTAAAAAATCAATTAAGTTCCAGTACTGCCCAGGCTACGCCAGGGTTATATTAAAAGGCAACTGTAGTTGACGAGATTTTAATGACAAACTCAGACTGGATTAACTGTAATGAAAATGAAAATGAAAAAAAAAGATTTAATGGGTAATAAAATACTTTAATCGCTAATCGTATGATCAAATACAAATTGACGTAAAACAAAGATAAAATCAATAATCCGGATCGGGTTTAAATCAAGCGTTGCTTGAATACACGGATTTAGATAGTGATTTCGTATTAATCCACGCTTGAAACATATAATCTTATCCCGAGAATACACCTAGGAAAACGATTCTTAAAACAAATTGTTAGCAAGAGATGTGGCATGTGGCTAACCTATGGACAAAAATAAAACAAATAACGACCTACGTTATACCGATATATGCTTACAACTATTTAATATATTTTATTTAATATTCACGTTTGTGATGGCCTAATATACAACAGTTTAGTAAATGCTTAACTTGCGTCTTTTTATTCACCAGGAAAAGCTTTTCAAAGAAATCGACACAGCGCTAAAGGAAAAGGGAAAGGACATTTTGGACTACGATAATTTATTAGAACTGAAGTATCTCACAGCGTGCATTAGCGGTAAGGGTCCGGTCCTTCCTGTTTCATGTCATTTATTCCGCTGTGCCTTAAGTTGCTTCTTGTCTTTACAGAAACAATGAGGAAGAACACGCCAGTGGCTTATTTGGAGAGGATTTCTAAAAATCGGTACAAGTTAACTGATGATGTCGTAATAGAAAAAGGTATTCCCGTGTTCGTGAACGTCATGGCCATTCATCGCAACGAGAAGTACTACCCTGAGCCGGAGAAGTGGCGTCCGGAGAGGTTCAGCAACCCCTCGGATAACGACAATAAACAATTCACGTTCCTGCCATTTGGCGAGGGGCCGCACTTCTGCATAGGTGAGCGAAGTTTCGTGGGATTTCTGTAGTTTGCGTATACCAAATAAATGGTTGTGTTCTCTCAAGATTCAGAGTATAGTGGCTACCCCCCCCCCCCCATTTAAGGGTTACATTTTTATAGGCTATAACCTGGCCGGGGATTTTCGCAACAGATTAGTAAAGTTTGCATCAAAATCCGTTCAGCAGTTCTCCCGTGATGCGCAAACGTGTTCTGTTATCGATTCTAAAGTATCCCCAGCTATTTTTTTTTTCGGATATCTGCCATGTACAGACTTTCGACCCTTTCAGCTTTATTATATGTATAGATATAGACAGATACTTAAGATATAACTCGATTCAATATGTAAATTAATTAGCATGTTCGATAAGGAAACCACGATAGAGTTTATCTCAAAGTGTTCTTTAATTAGATTTGAACTTGCTGTGCTAAAATTAACAATCTGTAACGTTATGCTACTGGCTTAGCGAACATTCTATTAATAGGTCAGTTCTCCTAAGTTCCTTTGTATTTGTACTTGTTTAAAGTATTTTTTTGGATTTGATTCAATACGGTCAACTCGAGTAAAAATAAGAAACAAAAACCGGTTGGTCAAGAGCATGTCGGGCTATGCTCAGTGTAGGGTTCCGTAGTTCCCGACCGTCGCAATAGGTGGACATAAAATACGATTTTTTATAGTTAGATGGGTACTAGTTAAGTTATTATGGTTTAAAGTTAAAAAACGGGCCAATTTCCCACCAAAACACATGACAACTCAACAGTACCCACGAACGAAAGACAGCTTGCTAGACCTAAACCAAAGACCATCAACGCATAATTGTAAACGAGATTTATTTGACCTAACATCAAGCATATCCGCCCCGACCTCATTAACTCAGGAAAAATCTTAACAGCGCGAAGTACAATAATTTCAACGTCGAGGGTAGAGCGCCATCTATCGGCAAATTAGGTAACTAATTTGCAGGCTAGAACTAGTATGTATGTTGTTGATTTTTCAGAGGTAATTCTTTATTTTATGCAACGATTTCAATTTTTTTTTATTTGAAAGAGGATACTTTTAGCGTGATCTTATAGGTTAAATGACAATCTTATTTGAGAAATATTTTTTTACAAAAACTTAAAAACTACTCCACTGATTAAGTTGAAAATCCTTTTCCTAGAAACTTTTTAGTAAGCTTAACTTTCGTGATTTTTTTCATATTTTTTAGACGTGCGATCATAAGTTAGAGGGGGAGGATACATTTTTTTTTTAGCTTTCGGAGTGAATATCTCCGAAAATATTCACTTTATCAAAAAATGGTTTTTACAAACCCATATTAATTTTTAAATACCTATCCAACTATATCCCACGACATAGGGTGGAAGTGAATAAAAACATCCCCACTTTACTTTTGTTTTACCACTTTTTATTTTTGTTTTACCACTTTGTCGGCGTGCCTGATATGTATAATCATGCCAAATTACAGTTTTCTAGTACTAAATTTCCATCATCATAGAAGATCTTATACTTTCCGAGTTAAAAGGCCTGTTGTTCATATGCTCGGAGTCCTGAAAAGGAAAAATGTCCTTGAATCAACACGCTATGCCTTGTTATAGCATATAGGCAATAGTACAAGGATTCACAATAATGTACCTACATATAATAACCATTTTCGTTATTATAATATAAATAACCTAATGTATATATGTGCTCTTTAATCAAATACGAGTTAGCTTCAAAGGAAATGTGTTTACATAAGAATATTACAGCTTCCGTAAACCTATTACAAGTATTATACTGAATGGCTAGGTACAGCAATGGAAATGTGTATAGTAGTAGACACATACTTTTAGATTACATTACATACAGAGAAAAACAGATTCACAAAGAAAATTATTAATGAACCCTGAATTTTTTGATGCCAACATTTTTTCTCATAAGATTTTCTTAGCCGTGTAAAAGCAATTGTTAAAATTACTTTTTAATATAGGTTTTTTGTTGACTGTATCGTATATTCATTGACATCCTATCCATATATCCGCACTACAGTCGGATTTAAAGGTATTTTATGACACTTATTTACATATAAAGACATACGAACGGTTCTTTAATTTTTCGCCGAAATGGTTTCGTCGATTATTGGTTATAGTACCTAATGTATAACCCAACCAACTTTTCGCATATTATGTAATCTCTAATCCATATGTATTTTTGGTACTACCTCAAACTGTAACCAGACGCAGATTTAAGTGCTGTGAACCGATATCCAAACAAATTGTTAATTTAAAATTAACTAGGTACCAGAGCGTAATTAATCCTGGTGCTTTACCACCCGTTCCATTTCACCATATGCATTACGAGGAGCATAAATTGCTTAGCAACTGTGTTAAAATAATTGCAATTAAACCCGTGAAATATTTGTTATTTAGTAACTCCGGTGGTCAACTGTGATCTTCACTTGTCTTTATCATTAGTTCCACTTCACCAAATGATGACGTTCAAGAGCAAATGCACGAGTTACTACTAAATATATCGAAAATACCATAAGTGCCCCTACAATGTTTGAAGAGATCCAATCATCCAATTCTGATTTCATGCCTATGGGAACTAATTGGAGTATTCCTATACAATTGTTTTCCTATACTTTTTTTTTAATTGATTCATGAGTAAATGACGGAGTTCTGAGATAACAACTGCTGTCATTGAAACGTTAGATGTAAGAAGTGATCCGTTTGAACGTCAGGTTGTCATCCTGACATTGCATCACGCTAGCCAACCAATCCCTGCATTATTTCTGAATTTTAACCAATCAACAAGCACGTCTATTTGCAACCTCGAAATTGATTCGTATTTGAATCACATAAGTCGCTTTGGTTTTAGGTATGGCCACTTTTTGTGTGGAATTTGTTCTGAGTTACGCTACCTGATATTATTTGTTCGTAGAATTATTAGGGTCTTCACTAACTACCCTTAAAGTTTGAGGTAGTATCAAAAATACACGCTGTATAACCCAACCAACTTTTCGCATAGGTACCTATATCGCCAAATGACCACTTCCCAACTTATCAAAAGATTTTGTTTTATTTCCCAACCTCACAGTTACCAACCGCATATTTGGTCTGTTTGTTATAGTGCCAACTTTCGGTTAGTCGAATGTTTAGGTTGGCGTATATAATATTAATTTCGTCATACAATGTTTCCCAAATATTTTATTGAATAAGGGTTTCGTTTAGTAACTGTAATGCAATGCGGGTAATTTAATATAAAATTATTTTTCATTACACTCATGTTTTGGATACTTAAAAAAGAAATATTAAAAAATACGATTCGGAAGTCACCGGCTGCTGCTGCGGCACGCTCGCTACGCTCGCTCGGCTTCGTGCGCTGTTAACCTAACACGCTCCTCCTCGCTTTGCTCGTCGTCGCACCTAACTAGACCGTCACACATTAGATTTCTGTTGCTATACCTATTACCAAAGTCTTATTTGTAATTCGTAATGGCCAATTGAAAAAATGGTGTGTAGCTCTAGCTTAGTTTAAGTAAAAAGTTGGCTTGTGTATGAAGACGGAACTATTGCACTGACGAAACGTTATTCGTTTAACAGTTTTTTGACCTAATGAAAGATTTGTCAAATGATAGGTTTTACAAACGTTTTGAGTCATTATGATATTCAGCTTTATAATAATTCGACCAACTGACACATTATGTCATACAAAGATTTGGTAATAGTTTGTTGTCAAAGTGAATTATCGGCGAAAAGACAGAACACCCATACGAACATCACAAGTATAACATTAGCTTATTAAAAACAGTCCAGTGGTAGTTTACTAGTGGTAAAATTTAATTTTCCTCTGAGTTTGTACCGGCCAATGTGCTAAAGCTAATATAATTACTAACTTCACTTCGTTCCAGGTAAACGCTATGGACTGATGCAAGTCCGCACGGCTCTCGCCCAACTGCTCCACAAGTACAGAGTGGAGCCCGTGACCGACAAGTATGAGCTGAAGGCGGATCCCTATGCCGTGTTACTTGCGCCAGCCAACGGCGGTTCGGTGAATTTCATCCCACGAACGTAATCGGCTTAGTGACGTTTGTATTATAGGTTAAGCTGGAGTTTCTGGCACACGGTGTGACGGAGCGCTCCAAACAGGTGCCTTCCACCAGAGATGTGCTTAAATAGAATAGGAATCAATTTTTAGAACTTTGGTGATTTTCACTCATAATTAAAATATTACAAACGGGCTATCGCGCTAAACACACGAGTAATATTTACCTCGACGTTTCGACCACATTACAGTGGCCGTGGTCTACTCGTGACATTATTTTCGATAAATATAGGAGAAGTACCTAAGGCATTTATCTGATACATACTTTGGACACAAATAAATTTGTTTATTTTTTAAATCTATTGTTTTTATAATCCCAATACTTTTACCTGACCGTCCGTCCACAAAGGACTGTACAAGACGAGTTATTTTGTACATGTATGATTTTTTTATTCTTTACTAAACAAATAATTTAGTATTCTAAAATCCGAATAGAAACAGCTATAATTGATTTAGCAATCTACGAGTAATAACGCAAAGTTAGCCACGCACGTTCTTGCTTTCTACACGGTGTTGGGCATTTTAAGCTATTCAGCTATTCAATTTCATTCACTGGTGACTACCTACACAAACAAGTGTAGAAAGGCACACCAAACGTTATCCACTAGTATGTAAAGTTTCGGCTTACCCCAACTTTAATTTTTAGTGGGCCCTTTTACCGTCAAAACAAAAAAAGGCCGAATATATTTTATTTGGTACTATGTGTACCTAACAAAGGTAATAAAGCGATATTAGATGTAGATAGACTGGTAGCGGCCCCAGTCCTGGCGAAATAAACATTCAAACTGTTATATAAAATACTTCAACATCAGTGCTGGGATAAATACCTAACAATAACCAACAATACTCGTAACCTAACCAACAAAAAGTTTGAAAACCCCCGACATTATCACTTCAAAGTTCAATATCTCAAAAACGGCTGAACCGATTTTGATAAAGCTTGCCTAAGAACTATCGCTAGAAACCCTGCTTTCAAATAAAATAACTACGGTGCCACAGACAGATACACACACAGAGAAGGTAGCCAACCATAAAATATGAAGGGTTAGAAAGGAATGCTCCCAGAAAGTACACCATCCAATAAACAAGGGACGGGTTCAGCCGCAGGCTACGTAAATTAATAAGAAATATAAACTAATATCTTCGGTCAAACGTAGAACTACTGATAACGAAATAAACGAATGCACAGAAGAGAATGTTACAAGTGCTAAGCAAATTATGGAAATGTATAGTACTTAAAGTAAGTACCTATAACACAATAACCTAACCAACAAAAAGTTGGAAACGGCTGAATCGATTTTGATAAAACATGTCTAAGAACCATCGCTAGAAAACCTGCTTTCAATTAAAAAGCCGCATCCAAAAATCCAAATCGGTTCACCCGTTTAAGAGCTACGGTGCCACAGACAGACATACAGACACACAGACATACAGACACACATCACATAGCGGTCAAACTTATAACACCCCTCTTTTTACGTCGGGAGTTAAAAATATTTTATAGAGAGGATGTATGTTTGAATGCTTGAAACCCTCGGAACTTCTAAACTTCAATTACCTGCCATTATTTTTCTACTGTTTCGCTTCCGCGACAAACGATTGAGCACCTTCTGCATCCACTCCACAAGCACTCAATTTATTGACAACCAACGATTGATGCTTTTCTCGGTCCTTGGTCAATCCAAGAACCTTCATACCGATTTACGAGTCCATAATAACCAAGGAGCGTAATTTCTCATAGCAAAAATCAAACGTCAAAGGAATTGAACATAAGTTTAATCGACTATCGATAAATATTTCAGTAATTAATAAACCAGGAAATAGTAGGTACTTTTAAAATAGCGCTGTTTAAGTGTTACAATTAAAATACTTACATTTTACATTTAGAGCAGTATATCGTTGAAGAATCTTCATTGTAAATAAATAAGGGATGTTTTTAAATCAATTTGTCAATCGTTTTTCTTTTAGGATTTCTATAGGAAACCATTTTAATAACACGGGAATGATTAAGAAAAACTCAAGCGACTTAAATGTCATAATAAGTGACGTTGACGCGATTTATTTTATTTTAATATGGAGATGCAAGTCGCTTATTAAAGAGGTCAAATGTTACAAGGCGAAAACAAGAAGAGTCGATTCGATAACATCGATAACTGGAATAGTCGATAAAACTTATGTTCAATCCCTTTGATGTTTGATTTTTGCTATGAGAAATTCCGCTCCTTGATAATAACCACCCGACAGCATCCATACGGACTTGAACAGGCTAGGCGATTTTCGAAAACTAAACCTTATATTTTGGTAACTTCCGAAAGACATTGTGTTACGTAGCTATAGACGCAGAATAGCCCGAAGCCACAGTCCGTTTTTTAACGCAAGCTTTTAAAATATGTTTTGATTTATCTTTGTCTATAAAAGTTCATGTTTATTAATTTTGTTTTGGCCTTAATAAAGACAACAACAGACGGATTGTATGGAACACATTTCCGTTGCCTATCCAAAGGAATGAATGAAAACAATCATTGAATTACTTTGTATTCTATTTCTATCACACTCTAGAGCCGTGCGGTTTGTTGAGGGACGACGGAAAAAGGCCGGATGGTGCCACCTTAGTGCCTTGGACTTTGGGACGAACTTTGGTGTGGGACGCGACGTGTGTCGACACTCTTGCCGCGTCTCTCATCCAGAGCACCGCGCTCAGAGCTGGGGCGGCTGCTGAACAGGCTCAGATAAACAAGCGCCGCAAATACTCAGCTTTAACGAACTATTATGAGTTTGCGGCGCTTGCTTTCGAGACAATGGGACCATGGTCGGAAGACACAAAAAAAATACTACGACTTATCTACTCGTCTGGTTTTGGCCTCAGGTGACCCCAGGGATGGCACTTACCTCTCGCAAAGATTAGGAACAACAGTTGATGTTCTTAGTAGATATACCTAATCGCAAACTCCTTGAAAACAATAAAGCCTTCATTTTAGCCATAAAGAGTTATTTTAATGACACATAATCCGATTACTTAAAACAATTTCAAATTACCCGAAACAATGGTTCTTTGAAGTCAAACCTGAACAACTGAGTTGGCTTTGAGGGAGGGTAATAACGAGGGTTTACTATTCGATATGTTCCCCACAAAGTATCTACAGCGCACGCTTTTACAAATTCACTGCGAAGGTTCATATGCCTAAAAAAATCAGTGAAAACGCATTTAGAATTGGCTTAAGCGCGAGATCAGAGATATCCCCTTAAAATGCCAAAGGATCTGTTTATGTCTCTACGCATGGATTGTCTTCAAATAAACCTTCCAAATTATGAATATGCCCTTTCATCCGACCGCAGTGAGGCTGAAACTTTCTAAATACCTTATACCTAGAGCTATCCATGTATATTAATAAGTAAGGCATTACACAAATAACCTACGAGTACCAAGTACGAGTCAACAAAATTATATACGCATAAAATTTAAAAGCATAAACATTGAAAGCATAATCGTGACAAAGAATAACATCAAACAGTTTAAATATAAAAAAGACATAATAATTAATACGCATTTTTACAAAAAGCATTAATATGTTTAGTCCTAAAAATTGTAATGTACAAATGTCGTATACTTAGCAATAAAAATGCTATAGTTAAAGTTATAATATGTGTAGGAACAAGAGCGAGGTTGACCTCTTTTTCTACGTAGATACTTTAGGCCTGGACAACATACTAACCTAACTAACCAAACCTAATGTATGCCAAATAAAATGTTAGGTTTTTGATGGCGTTTAGTCTGCTTGTTTTTTATCTAAAAACTTAATTCCTCTTTTTTTTCATGTTAACAACCAAAACTGTGTTTTATTCATGAAAAGAACTGAAATTATGGTTTCTGAAAAATATGACAAATAATTATTAGCCTTAATAATAATATGTACAATCGCCATCAGCTATTTCGGATCAGCCAAGGTGATCAAAAATATCAGGACATGAACTGTAAATTCTTGAGAATAAAGTGCATGTTCCGATATTTCTGATCACCTTGGCTGCTTAGAAATATCTGATGGCGGCTGTATAATATACATTAAGCATTCAAATATTTCCACGAGCTTTGCGGTGAAGGAAAACATCGTGAGGAAACCTTCACAAACCTGCGAAGCAATTCAATGGTGCGTGTGAAGTTCCCAATCCACACTGAGCCCGCGTGGGAACTACGGCCCAAGCCCTCTTGTTCTGAGAGGAGGCCTGTGCCCAGCAGTGGGACGTATATAGGCTGCGATGATGATTCAAATATTTTAGTCCAACTAAAATTATTCTAAAACCGTAATATTCCAAACAAAGTAGTGGCCAAAGTATTAAGTAGTATGTGACTGTAATGGTTATAAAAATTAAGCGAAATCTATTATCCCAAATTAAAATAGGTAAAAAAAAACATGCAAACGAAAGGGATCCCGAAAAAGGTACAGTTTGCAAAATTTTCCCGCAATCTTGACCTCTACGTTCAAAATTTATTTATTGGCGATACACGTTCGTTTTTAAATCACATTAAAATATAACTAATATAAGTTTCAACTTAATCGTGCGAATAAATTTTTCTGTGTCTGATGGACAAACAGACAAAACGTGGATGTCTTTTTTTAGATACAGAACTCTATATACGGAAGAAAATGTCTAGGTGTATTTACAATATAATTTTTCTATAGCACTTCTAAAGGTCGGTCGCCTTTTGTGTATTATTTATACACTTACAAAGTTATAGGTAGAGTCATTCACGATGACGCGTGCCGTGGTTCTTATTACAATGTCATTAATGTTATAATTTTGACAAAATCACGCGTCTTGTTGGATGGCACTAGGTATACTAAGTCTACCCGTGTGTCCAACTGCATAAATATATCGGGAGCATAAAGATAATCACGGTCCCGTCACATTTTATTCTTTAAAAAATTTGGCTTGCTGGTAGAAAGTAGCCATCGAACAAAGGGATCTTCCATGACTGCTTTAGTAGGTACTTAATAATACTTCGTATATGACAACTAGCCAAGTCAGACCTTCGGCTTCAATGTATTATCCTAAGTTATAAGAAGAAATGATATTTTAAGTTGTTATAAAATATTTTATATTTATTATTATAATTTTTATTTTTATAGTAACATATAGATATATTTAGTTAAGGTTTCTTGGGTAAGTTTTCTTTGTCTTCTTATTACTATTATTATTTTATTTTATGTAATCTATATTTAATAATTAATTAAATATATTTTTATATTATTATAAATAAAATTCAGGACTGACCATTGAACACGGCACCTTGGCACTCGGCACACATTTAGATCTCACTTCTTTTGTCGTTAAAGTCTATAATACAGGCATATATCATAGTGTTGTACTTGGTTCTCATTTCACATTTATGTTTTGATGGGATATCATTACTATTCGTACAGAAATAATTTATAATAAAATAACAAAAATTTACTAGTTTCTGTCCTATTCCTTTGTATTCACCCAAGTACCTATTTGAATGCCAAATTTTAACTTTCTAGGTCATCTGGAACTGGGATAGAATTTTGGTCTATAGGAGAGTCAGTGATAAAAATGACGATTTTTGGATGTTAATATCTAAATAACAAGAGGGCCCTCTTATTCTGAGAGGAGGCCTGTGCGCAGTGGGACGTATATAGGCTGGGATGATGGATGATGATGATGATCTTAATAACCGTTTGAGGTGTTTTTATGAAATTTGGAGCACGTATGTATCTCACAAGTCTCAATAAATGAGCCAAATTTGACATGTTTATGTGAAATAGTTTGAGTTATGAGGAGGTCGAAAGTGGCTCCAAATGGTTCGGGTAAAATTACACACGGTGCTGCTCGCCAGCTCTGTTAGCTTGAACTTGGCTTGACACGCTACCACGTATATCAAGTGTAAATAACCGTGAATCACTTAATACTGTAATGTACTAATGGCTACTTGCTGGAAACACATAAATCTCGAGTTAGCGTTAAGCTCAGTTTAGTAGTGTCAAAATGTATGGAACTGTCAAGCTTAAGCTATTTTTAACTACTAAATACAGATTTATTTATTCTTGCAAGACGGCCTAAGTCTTGTCTCATAAAAGTAACTGTGCGTGCATTATCATCTTTAAATCTATTGTTTAAATCTCGAAATATCTATTTCGAATCTGATTAGGGAGCCTTGACTTACGTCTTCGCAGGCTGCTGGTGTCGAGGCGATATCAAAAGTTAAGCAAGCAAGATGCGTCACCTTGACAATATGCCCACCGGGTCAGATTCCAAAGCCGGTTACAAAGTATCTCATGGCTAATGTAATGAAATGACCCACCTTCACCTCAAAACTAGGTACCAAAACATTGCTCATGCAGGTATAAATCACAGACCGCTATTGTTCAACTCACATGTTTATTGTGTTTTATATTATTAGATAAGTAGATAAGTAATTAATTTGAGTTCCACGCTAGTTGTTGTATTCGAGACTCGAGTTAATGGTTAAGGTCGTCTTGTAGGCTTTTTTAAATCTCGATTTAAGGCTTAAACTGACAGGCCTTGTATGGAACTGACAGGACTTAAGACCACTTAAACCTAGATTAAAAAGCCTGTAAGTGGACGTTAGTCATTGAAGTAAAAATATAAAGAATCATAAAACTTAGTAAAAAAACAAGACAATCATCTTGAACGCTTCGTAATAAAATTATTGTCACAACTGGGTAAGTAAGTTTGTAGCAAGAACAGCGTAGGCCCACAGAGAGCCGGGCCGTCAAATTTTATCTAAGTTTGTGAGGCGAGCGGGTAGCCGGGTCGACGACGCCGTAGTGCACCGGCTCCAGTATCAGTTCCAGCTTCAGTCCGCCGGCGGGAGAGCAGCGGGACGGCCGCCCGTAACGCCCGAACCGCGAACACCCCGCACGCAAACGAACTACCCCGCAAGCCGAACACCCTTACCAATTCTCATCGCACATTTACCCAATTGCCGGCCGAACATGTACTTTTAATTTGTAGAGAAACTCCCAAGTGCCAATAAGCTCTGCGCCTGGGTAAGTTTATAACGTGATCATGAAGCAACGTGTGATGACGTTGCACTTATGAAAGTTTATTTTCAACAAAATTAGAGTTTTATATTAATTTCTTTACCCTATATTGGCATTTTCATTTTAAGTAGCACGGTTAGCGCCATAATAATAATAGTGACAACGACAATTAATGGAAGGGTGCTAATGATAGGGTAGTTAACTGCATTAGCTGAAAATGGTTATATTCGTAATGATTAGCGGCACCTTATCTTTAATAGATATAGGTCTATACGAAAACGATAGAAATAATTTATTTAAATGCGACATTAAAGAGCTATGCTATTGAAATATGATTTAAAGTATGAAAAGGTTTGTAATCATTAATAGTCAATAGGTAGGCACTATTATTAATTCTCCTTCTTGAAAAACATTGTGCCAGCGAATTTTCATACTACTAAGGTCTTTCTTTTAACCTCCAACAATTTTTACGCTTGTAACGATTTTTTGATGTGTCGGAAACTAAGTTAGGTAGATTAAAAAAAAATCTAATGTACTTACGTACTTACCTAACAACAAATTATTTAAAAAGACATGAAAATTCTTGCTTCCTAGAAATAATAAAAGGAAACACATAATATTATAATTACAGATGTACGGTCAGCCAAATAATTGGTCTATCAATTTTTAAACAAGTTCCTATCAAATGAATATGTCGCTAAAGTCGAACTTTCAAGTTGACAGACACGTCTATTGGCATTATTGTTTTATTACATGCAAACGATTATCAACTTTAGAGTGGTAGACCACATATTTGGCTGATGGTACGTACATACTTTGTTAAGTAATTAATTGTTTTCCTTCGGGAAAAGTCGGATCTCAATCGGAATATGGCGGCACCCGAAGTGTCTATCAATTATTGTATTAAATGAGTGACTTTTTCATAGCAATTAAGCTATAAGAAACTTTATTATTTAGTATCAAATGTCAAAATGAAAAATGTACAGCCTTACGATGGGTACTAAGTAAAGCTGATTAAGAGAGCAGGACAAATACGAACATTTCCAATAAAATACGATGGAGAACCTATAAGCACTATACATTAGAAAAAAATAGCTTTTGAGTTAGATCTTCAAATCTTATTCGACAAAACTAAAACTGGCATCTACAAAACAATGGACTCGAAACCGACAGGACAAGCATTGAAGATGCACCTCGTCTTGGAGCCCCAAAAACGGTGGCTTTACTGAAAATACGCGAATAAGTTAAAGCCACAAATAAATATCTCTTCTGAGCAGGTGCATAAAATTTTGTTTTGCACAACGGATTGCACATGAAAAGGCTTTGTGGAAAATAATTACCGCAGTTACTCATTCCAGAACACATGCGTAGATTAGATGCGTATATTCGCATACGAATATTTGCTGACAATCTTCATGTGTTTGAAAGAAATCCAATGGAGTTTATTCGCCGTTTTGTTACAATATATGATACGTGAATTTATCACTATATCCCGGAGATGAAAGAACCGGTCAAATGCGAGTTCGACTCGCGCACCGAGGGTTCCGTACAAATTTGTATGTAAATAGATCTTTGATGGAGCCTCGAGGTTTTCCCATTTTTTCCCCTAAATATAAAATAGATAATATTTAACTTAATATCTAAAATATAAAATACTAGCTTTTGCCCGCGGCTTCGCCCGCATGGAATTTGGTTATCGCGCGCTGTTACCTCGGGAACTGTGCATTTTTCCGTGATAAAAAGTAGCTTATGTCAACATCTGGCCCATGAACTGTCTCTATGCCAAAGATCACGTTGATTTGTCGCTCACACACACACTTTCGCATTTATAATATTAGTATGGATGTTACACAATGGAAAAAGAGAAATAAATATACGAAATAAAAAAATGTTATAACTATTCCTAGGATTCGAACTCGGGGCTTCATGCAGGTAGTCCACGTATACCGCTTCGCCACCTTGATCCTGGTCAGAGTCTGTCGAAATAAACCATCGCTTTGGAATTAAATAAGTATGTAATCAAAAAAAAATTTTTTTGTGATGGAGCAACTAATTAGCGATTTTCCGATTTTTTCCTTTACTTGTGCTGTAAGACCTTCCATCTTGCCAAATGTCATGATTCTAGGTCTACGGGAAGTACCCTATAGGTTTTGAATCCACTGCAAAATATATGAATAATAAAGCTCAAATGGCCGTTTATTTTGATTGCGTTAATGTAGAAGCTTAAAATTTAACAACTTCAGGACATGACAGACAAACGGACAACAAAGTGATCCTATAAGGGTTTCGTTTTTTCTTTTTTAGGTACGGAACCCTAAAAACAGTCCAGACAATGGGTTAGCCGTGGTGAGCCAACTCCAAAGAAAGCCTAGGTCATTCCGTATGTTGAAAAGTGATGGCGTCTGTTAATTGGGACGCAAAGAAAATCCTCTTAATTCACTACCTTGTAGAGATGGGTAAATCCGGATCTGAAGACTCAAAAGAGTCAGATCCTTAAGCGGATCCGAATCCCTTATTGACTCCTTTAAAATCTTATCGACTCCGAGGAGTTACTAACTCCGACTAACCTATTGGATCGAGCGACTCGCAGGACTCGCGGGGTAAGCATGATACCAATTTCAGAGCCGCTCCCCGGAGCCGGTTCGACAGTAGTAAGTATATCTGAAGTGACACAGATTCAAAAAGTCATTAGCACGAATCGGTACTTCAGTACCTTGGTCGGTCGGTCGGTCGGTCGGCCATAGACAAACTAATAAAATAATCGCTCGAAAGCCTCGGAGTCAATAAAGGAGTCCCCCTCGGAGTCGATAACTCATATTTTATTAAAGATATTTAAGTAAAGAACATTGTTTTATAAACGACGGATTTGTCTGAATAAAATAACAAGGGCTCTCAGCGACCTTGGACGTCGATCCCTCACAGAAACGAAACTCTTCCCTCACCGCTATTCGTAGATAGTATTTTCAAATTTACAATATTACAATCGATTAAATGAAACTTCCCAACTGAAACAGTTTAAGTATTATCAAGTTCCGTAATAATAAGTAAGCCCTTTAGCCTGAGTTCTATGAATTCAAATAGGAAAAGTCGATTGAGAAAGTTCACCTAAGCCGGCGACTAGTTGAGTCACAGCTAACTGGCTGCTAAGCTGTCCGCCGGAGGCTTAGTTTCATGAGTCAAATATATACCCGGGTCTAATATAGAGCGGAAACTTGTGAACTGCTAAAACGGTGAGGTACCGCTGTATTGTGAATACCTGTCGTATATATTGAATAAGTTTAGAGGCCGCCGGAATGTACTTATTCGGTATTCATAATTTTATGCAAATGCCTAGGCCTAAGCTTATATGTTATACTAGCTTTTGCCCGAGACTTCGTCTGCGTAGATTTCGATATTTACGCAATACTCCATAGTACCGTAGAACTTTTAGTCGAACCATTTGAGTCCCAGGTACCTACTGCCTATTCGCAACTCTAAAACTGTAAATATTTCAGAGTTTATTTCAGGGCCAACGTGTAGAACCCTTTAGGTTAGGTTAGGTTAGTTTTATAAAAAACCTGAAATATTTACAGTTTCAGAAATATAACGTTTCAAACTTTCGTGATTCTCACTCATAGTCAAAATACCATAAACGGGACTTATCACGCTATTTTTACACGAGTAATATTTACCTCGGCGGGTCTACTTGTGACTCGTAACGTTGCCGAAACGTCGAGGTAAATATTACTCGTGTAAAAATAGCGTGATAAGTCCCGTTTATGGTATTTTGACTATGAGTTTCAGAAATATTAAACAGTTGGGAAATGAAAAGTTTCGAAATGAATCAGGTTGCCAAACATTTTTCGCCGAAACATTAGTAAACCTTTGAGTCCTGCTCCACCGCTACCCACAGTTGAATTTTCTCACAGTAAGTGTCATAATAAATTCCCTTGTCAAGCAATGCGATGTCACTATGACTCTTTACGTAAAGGTTCCACAGTGGGTCACGATCATAAACTAAATATTACTAGCGTAAATAGACTAACAGTGGTGCGAGTGAAGAAACCTATCCTTACGGCATAAGCTATGTGTGGGAAAGAGATAAAATCAAAATGACAGCTAGACCCGTTTTGAATCAGTGAGCCACCTTTAGCCTCCTGTCAAAATTTTCTTAGTATTTGTTTTGTATTTTTTCTGCAATCCTTTCGATTTTTTGCATTCTGGAATGGTGTCGTGTTCTGTGTTGCGTTGTGATACAACCTACTGTAATAACCCAAATAAACATACATTTCACAGGTAAATATGATTGTACAAGTACCATTTTCATAGCTCTTATTTTCATTGAATGTATTCTCAAATACTTATTAATATGCTAATATGAAGCGGTAAATAGTCTATTTCATAAATATGGCTTGATTTCTAATAATTATGTGTTAAATAAAAATATATTGTATCCTTCTTCCAATAAAGTTTTGCACTAAAATTTGTAGCTGCTTTTCTCCGATTTAAAGATTTGACAAAAATAAAAGTAAAATAACGTAACATTGAGAATTAAATGTTTTTTAGTAAATAAAATAATAACTATTTGCTTACAAACAAAAATTCAGTGTTTTGTTTTTAGGATTTCGTACCCAAATGGTGCCAAACGGGACCCTATACTAAGCCTCCTCTGTCTGTCTGTCTGTCTGTCTATGCGTCTGTCGCAAAGCTGTATCATGTAAAGTCAATTTAGCGATAATTTTCATACGTTTCGCTCGAGTCATTTTTAATATTAAGATAATAATTGGAATTTTGTGCCACGCTAATTAAAAACACCTAAAGTGTTCATTAAAGCCAGTAAGCATGTATC